>NW_016803657.1:5135565-5148923 GCF_001698545.2 Rhinopithecus bieti | reverse complement strand
TTTTTCCTATATCTTTACAAGCCTCATTAAAATATTAAATTAAAAAAATTTTTAAAGCATAATTTTTTCTTTTCAAACTTCTGAAGAAATGTACAAGATTGAAAATTAATTTTGATAAATTAATTTGCATTTACTTTATAAGCCAGCACTTTGCAGTGTGAAGTAATATTGAAAATGGAAAACAATATTTATTGATAATTAAATGAATATACAACCAGTTTTCTTCCTGGAAGACATTTTCATGTACCATGTAAAAGGTACTTTTGGAATTATTTATACTTTTACAGTTTTCCATGTGTGTGTTATTAGACTTCTGAGAAAACTTGGATAATTTTAGGATGATAAACATTTCATTTCAGTGTAGTTCAGTCACTTAAAATATCACTTAATTTTATTTTGGGACAACTGTAGATTCACACACAGTTATAAGAAATAATGCAGAGAAATCCTCTGCCCCTTCATCAGTTTCCCCTTATGGTGGCATCTTGTTAAATGTGGAGTGATGTCACATCTAGGATATTGACTTTTGTATAGTCAAGAAACAACATTTCCATCACCACAAGGATCTCTCATGTTGCCCTTCTATAGCCACACCCACCTCTCCTCTTTCCTTCCACACTGCTCGGCAACCACGAATCCGTTCTCCATTTCTGTAAATTTATCATTTCAAAACGTTATATAAATGGAATTATACTTTGGATATTGCTTTTTTTTTCACTCAGCATAGTTCCCTGACGATTCATCTAGATTGTTGTAGATTTCAGTAGTTCATTTCTTTTTTATTAAGTAGTATTCCATGGAAACTGTGTACCGCAGATTGTTTAACCATTCACCTGTTAAAGATATCTGGGTTGTTTCCATGTTTTGGCTGTTAAAATAAAGTTGCTATAAACATTTCTCTATAGGTTTTATTGTGTATCCGCTTTTTTCCTGTGATAAGTGCCTAGGAATTCAGTTGTTGGCTCATATGTTAATTGTATGTTTATTGTGTAAGACAGTGGCCCCACCCTTTTGGCACCAGGGACTGGTTTCATCAAAGACAATTTTCCATGGACCAGCGGTGGGAGGTGGTGTGGATGGTTTTGGGATGAAACTGTTCCACCTCACGTCATTAGGCATTAGATTTTCACAAGAAGCACGCAGCCTGGATCCCTCACCTGTGCAGGTCGCAGTAGGGTTTGCGGTCCTATGAGAATCTAATGCTGCTGCTGATTTGACAGGAGGAGCTCAGGCGGGAATGCTCCTTCCTCCACTGCTCACCTCCTGCTGTGCAGCCTGGTTCCTAACAGGCCACGAACTGGTACCAGTTGGTGGCCTGGGGTTGGGGACCCCTGGTTTAAGAAACCTTTTTTGAAGTGGTATACTATTTTACATTGTCACCAGAAGTGTGTGAATGATCCAGTTTCACATCCTCATCATTATTTGGTGTTACCATTATCTTTCGTTTTGGCCATTCTAAGAGGTATGTGGTGATACTTTCGGTTTTAATTTGCATTCCCCTAATGTTGAGCGTTGTTTTTTCATGTGCTTATTTGTCATCTGTATATCCTTTTCAGTGAAACATTTCTTTATGTCTTTTATCCATTTTCTAACTGGATCATTTTCACTGTTGAATTTTAAGAGTTCTTTATATATTTTAAATACTGGGCATTTGCTGAACATTTGGCTTACAAATATATTCTCATTCTGTAGACTCTATTTCCATTCTTTTAACAGGGTCTTTTGCATAGAAAAGTTTTAATTTTGATGAAGTCAAATTGATAAATATTTTCTTCTATGGATCATGCTTTTGCTGTGGAGGCTAAGAATTCTGCCTGGCCTTGGATCCTGAACATTTTCTCCTGTGTTACTTTCTTTTAAAGGTCTGTAGTTTTATGTTTCACATTAAAGTCCATGACGCATTTTGAGTTAACTTTTGTATATGGTTGAGGTTCTTTTTTTGCCTTTAAACCCATGGATATGCAATTTCTCCTGCACCATTTGTTGAAAAGCCTATTTTTTCTCCATTGAATTTTTTTTTTGTATCTCTCCCAAAATCACTTGGACATGTTTTTTCCATCAGTTTTGCATTTTCTGTTCTATTTCATGATCTGTGTACCTGTCCCCAGCTGATAATGTACTGTCTTGATTACTACAGCTATATAATAAGTTTTGAAATCAGGCAGGCTGATGATTCTCCCTTTATTTTCTTTTCAAAATTGTTTTAGTTATTCTAGTTCCTTTGTCTTTTCAGATAAATTTTAGCATACACTTTTCTGTATCTAGGAAAAAATCTTGCTGAGATTTTGATAGGAATTTTATCAAATCTTTAGATTAATTTTGGAATTGACATCTTTATTGTGTTGTGTCTTCCAATCTATGAACATGGTATGTCTCAGCATTTGTTTACGTCATTGATTTCTTTTATCAGCATTGTTAGTTTTCAGTATATGAGTCCTGTACGTGTTTCAGTAGCTTTACACTTAAGAGCTTAATTTTCTTTGGAGCGATTGTAAGTAGTAGTGTATTTTAAATTTTGGTGTCAGTGTCTTCATTGCTAGCATATAGGAGTTTTATCTTATATCCTGTGACCTTGCTGATGTGAGGCCACAACTTCTGCAGTGTAATGTAAAGCCATTTCACATGAAGAGGGCAAAACAAAAAAGTAAATTGGAATGCCTCATCTAGGAGAAGATTGTTTGCTACAGTATGGTGGTAGTGGACATGTTTCTCAATTGTATTCATTTTCAATTTGGGTAAGTCGCTTTTCATCTTGTGCTTTTCTAACACCTGGAACCTCTTCTCCAAGAAACTCTGGTTCCTTTTAGGGGAGAATGATAATTTGAAAACCACGATCTTGGGTACCATTGCAATAGGAGGCATTGCTTCAGAACTCTTTCAGTGGTCAGAACTAAGAAATAAAATAATTGAGTTTGTATCAATGTTTTCAAGTCAAATTTAGCAGAAGAGAAGTTCTTCCCCTTATTATATGTTTCTATTCATTTTCTCTTACACTGAAAATAGTGATTTCTTAATGACATCAACTTTGTTGCTTATTTGCTTTATCTTACAATACACATACAATGTTTTAAAATTGCTGTATTAAAATTAAAACTATTGAATAAAATTTAACATTTCCTTGCAGGTTTTCCAAAGGGCATAGTCCTTTCCGTATGTACTACTGAGGATGTAGAGACAGAACACTGAGTTTAGAAGTCTCTTCAAGCCTTTTTTCTGGGCTGGGCGCAGTGGCTCACGCCTGTAATCCTAGCACTTTGGGGTGCCGAGGCAGGTGTATCACCTGAGGTCAGTCAGGAGTTCAAGACCAGCCTGGCCAACATGGTGAAACTCCATCTGTACTAAAATACAGAAAATTAGCTGGGCGTGGTGGCGGGCGGCTGTAATCCCAGCTACTCGAGGCTGAGAAATAAGACTATTACCATGATAACAAAAAGAAGATTCAAACAGGTGTTACATAAATCCTCTCCAAGAAAAGCCTTCAAAAAGATAGTCTTTAAAAAGGTGAAAGAAGTCTGCACTTACACTCAGCTCACACGTGCATGTGTGTACTATACTATGTGAAAACAGATTACACACTGTCGTAATTGGCCACCTAATGCCTCAGGGATATATAGGGTTCTCCCAGGGTTGATTTCATCCAGATTCTACAGTAAGAGTTATTTATCACAGCAAAGTCCTCAGATCAAAATGCTATTACAAGAATTAGGTCCCCTCACTCAGAAAAATTATTTTTCTTCCCTTTCCTTTCTATCCTGCTTTAAAATCGCAATAATAAACTTTAAATCCTTTAGGTCTGGGAGTTTTGCAATAAAGTGCGGTGCCAAGACATAACTCAATGTGGAGAAAATGAGGACTGCCACTGAAAATTTAATCTGCTCCAAGATAGATATATAATACTTAAAAGAGATTTTTTTAAATTGCCAGGTTGTGCATATGGCTTACTTTCAGTATTATCAGTATAGCACTTTAACCATCTTGGAAAATTCACTGGTTATTCTTGATTGAATGAGAACAGAAACGCACCTATACTGTGCATGGAACAATTGTTATTTCTCCCCGCTAATAAACCTGCAATAAATGCCCTATTTCGTGTGACCAAAGGTGATTTCTAAGCCAATAGTTCTAAAAAGGTGGCAGCCATGGGGTAATTGATCAGGCACCATACCTTGCTCTTATTTCAAACTGCTTACTAAGATTTAGAAATAATTAAAATATAAACCAACGAGAGAGGGTAAAACTGCAGGTTTAAATGTAGAGTGAATCAAAGGGCGGAGAACAAATAGAGAAGATGTGGGAAACGAAGAGGAGACAGGAGAAAGAAACCCCAGGCAGGGAGACACACTGGGAGGGGAAGAGAAGCCAAGAGCAAGAAGTTGAAACAGAAAAAACAAGAACCACCGTTACCAGAAGGTGGGACAAGAAAGTGGAATAGAAGAACAAGTAACACAGAGGTCCCACGATAGAAACGCAAATGTTCTCACCATTAGTGTTAAAAATGTACTACTAATTTCAATTCGGGTTTTAAAATGAATGTTTTAAGGGACAGGGTCTCACTCTGTTGCCCAGGCGCGAATGCAGTCCTCCCGTTTCAATCTCCCAAAGTGCTGAGTTTACAGGCGTGAGCCACCACACCCGAATATAGAAAAAACTACAGTATCAATTGCATATTTTTTCTAGGAATTCGTATGTGCTTAAGATGACTTAATCATCAATACGGTTTTTAAAGTATAACAGTTTGTCACTTTAAATTTCAACCAAAGGGGAAAGATGATGGATGTAACTGTCAACGCACCATTTTGTTTCTTCAGCACATAAAAATGGCAATTGGAAGCCTTACTATTCAAACGTGTTGAATAACCCATTGATATTCCATGCCAAATGCATCATATGACACATAGGCAGTACTATTTCCAGTATGGAAATTCCCCGAATTATAACCCCCCCTACTCTCTCTCAGCACTCACAATTACATAACAGAGTGGAGTCTTCTCTGCCTCTGCGGTGAGAGGGGACTGCTAATACAGTCAGACTGACAGAACCAACAGCTTCTCACCTGGTGCCCCAGGATCAGACAGACCAGGTGACTGGGACAGTGACAGCAGCATTGGGCCAAGGTAACAAAACCTGGGACAATCAACCCAACTCCAGCTTGTCATATATTCCTAAGAAGTTTTAAAACACCTGGGAAAGAAACATTTGTATCTTTCAACAGCAATTTTCAAGTTATTTCTATTGAAAATATCAATAAACCTAAGGAGGCCCAATATTAACAAGAGAATCTACTCCCCCCTAAACACACATAAATTCAAATAACACTTCATTCATTAACATTATAAGCCTGGCATCTGAGTGGGACATCCCAGAGCCACATTTGCATAATGATGTTCTGTTAAATCTAATTGCTTTAAAATACCCGTTGTTCTTTGCACCTGTCTGATGAGAATCCGCCCCAGCAACTCCTAAAATCTAGATAACTTAAGAGCTTCATTCAACAGATTGCATATAATTCAACAGATTGTCAAGCACCTGTTGTGTCAGGGACTTGGCCGGGGCTATCCAAGAATATAGTGACTAGTGTGACTCCTGACCTCTTGGAGCTTACATTCTACCACTGAATAAGAAAACTAATAAAAGTGGTTAGAATGTTAAAGCATGCTCTGGTCTAAGAATGCTGAAGGCCTTGAGATAAGAGGAAAAAAACTTCTCTTCTCCTGTCCCTCATGTTTTGCAGCTTACAAAGATGACAGCAAAATGGCAGGACCAGAAGCAAAACAAAGTGTTGAAATATTTTGCTTATAAAGTGTCTTTGTATGTCTGTTGCTGTAAATAAAGTCAGTAACTCCAAGGCAAGGTGGATGCCTCAAGAGTCATTCAGCCAAACAGAGCCTTCTCCATTTGCCCTAAGACTTCACGGGTCATGGGTACAGTAAGAATTCCTATCTCCAGGCCTTTATTACTGAACATTATTCCTTTCTCCAGAATGCCCTGGATAGTTGAATCCCCCAAAGAGTCCCACAACACCTGAAGATACTGTCTCACAATTACTGAACTCCTGAAAGTGAGGTTCACAATTGATACAGCTCGAGCATCCTCACAGCGTGCCACCCAGGAGCCCAGCATCTCCTGGAGTGGAATGTCAGCACTAAGGAACCAGACGGTGATCCTGTGGTGGAGACAGACACTTTAGAGGAGGTATCCAAAATGTTTATCTGAATGCATCCCTGGCCAGGTATAGAAATACTCATCACAAACAAGCAAAAATAGACAACAATCAAAAAATTTAAAACTAAAGGCCTAGCCTCTGTGATTGTTTTAATAATAGCCTGCTAGTATAGTTCCTAACTTGCCACCTTCCCTAAGGTATTGGCCGTATTTCTCAATTCTGTATGAAACAACAAAAAAAAAATCTTAACCTCAGACAAGGGAATGTATTCACCATGCAAGTGGGTAGCCCTAGCATGGAGGACATCTACCATTCCAGGACCCAGATTCCTCGAGTGCCATCAGGCTCAAGCCTCCAGGCTCTGCTCCCTGTGTGTGCTGCATTCTGCTTGGTGCCAGGAAGGCGGTCACTTGGCAGCCCACACACCACTAGCAATCCAACCAGAAAAGGCAGTCTCTCCCTGCTACTCCTACAGAAAAGCACCAAATGGGACTCCAACTGACCTGGGGGATTACACGCCCATTCCTTGAACTAACGCTGTGTCTCCAAGGTGATGCCATAAGGTTCTATGAGGAGGAAAATGCCAGAAACAATCCCTGAGGAAACCAGCATAACTTCCAGAGTTCTTAGGAAAACAGACTGAAAACCAGGGCTCCGATTAAGATGTTCTTGGGAAAAAAAAACTGCACCAATATTCCAAACCATGCCCTAGAAATGGGTTTACCCTATTCTTCTCCATAGCAATCATTTAACACTATTTGAAATTGAAAAGAGGAAATAATAGTTAAAATGTTTAACATGTTTATTAAATGCTTGAAACCCACTCCATTCTGCCTCCATCTAGGACACATTCTTATTTACTGTAGCACAAGTGCATATAAAGGTCTCAAATTAAGTCCTCCAGGGGATGACTGCGAATTGGATTCATTCTCAAATCAGTATCAATGCCCAAAGCTGCTACAACCTTCAATCCTACAGAAAATTCTAGCTGCATGGTAATTCCTGAAAGCACTTAACTGTATTTCGAGATGGCCTTTATAGAAAAATTTTTGGAGACCTACCTTAACTTATGCTGTAAGCGTGAACATTGTGATGATGTGACTCTGGGCACACTACCTATGGGTTAGCCCTGGTCTCCAAGGAGCAGTGTCAGGGGGTGGGGGGGTGGGGGGAGGCAGAGGGTAAGAGAAAAAGAAAAAAAAACAAGAAAAAAAGAACGTTGTAATGATTACCTAATTGCAGCAAATATTTGCCCCTCATTAAAATAACTTCATATTAAAACAAATTGTCAGAGATCACCACTTCTAGTACAAGAAATGAATGAGGGTTGGGTGTGGCGGCCCATGTTTCTAATCCCAGCACTTTGAGAGGCTGAGGCAGGCAGATCACTTGAGGTCAGGAGTGCGAGACCAGCCTGGCCAACATGGTGAAACCCTGCTTCTACTAAAAATACAAAAATTAGCTGGGCATGGTGGCATGGACCTGTAGTCTCAGCTCTCAGGAAGCTGAGGCAGGAGAATCACTGGAACCCAGGAGGCAGAGGTTGCAGTGAGCCGAGATCCTGTCATTGCACTCCAGCTTGGGACACAGAATAAGTCTCTGTCCACCCCCTCCTCCGCAAAAAAAGAAAAAAATAAAAATAAATGACTGGGAACAGCTTATATGTCAATCTATTAATATCATTAATGATGTAAAGCTTTATTATGCTACATCATTTATATTACTATATACTTTTTATTTTAAAGCAAATATAATTTAGAACTACATCTACCACACATAACTAAGAGCCCGCAAAGGGGATAATATGCTTAATCACAAATCATGAATCCAATAGCAAAGAAAGTTCACAGTTTATCGTTTGGTTTTTTAGAAGACACTGTCACTGGGGACTTTGTTTCTGTGTCAGGATCAAGTCATGGGAAGGAGAAAAGTAGAGGGAGGTGAGGGCCTAGGCAGGGGAAAAAGTAGAACGGGAGGCCCAAGACTGGTGAAGAAGGGGACTGGGCTGGGCGCGTGGCTCATACCTGTTATCCCAGCACTTTGGGAGGCCGAGGCAGGAGGATTGCTTGAGCCCAGGTATTCAAGACTGGCCTGGGCAACACAACAAGACCCCACCTTTACAAAAAAAAAAAAAAAAAAAAAAAGCCAGGTATCATGGCACGCACCTGAAACCCAGCTACCAGAGAGACTGAGGTGGGAGGATTACCTGAGCCCAGGGAGGCTGAGGCGGGAGGATCACCTGAGCCCAGGGAAACTGAGGCTGCAGTGAGCCGTGATCGCACCACTGCACTCCAGCCTGGGCAACAGAGTGAGACCCTGTCTCAAAAAAAAAAAAATCAAGAGGGGAGCAAGAGTAAAAAGACAGTGAAATATAAAATGCCAAATTCCTTAAGACTGTGACTGTGCACATATACATCAACAACAAAAGCATCCAGAGTCTCTAAAAGATTAAATCATGTGACTTTACAAACACATGATTCCAACAGGAAAAGAAAGAGATGCTTAAATAATGTGGTCAAGCAGGTATTTTTCTGATGAGTTTAGATTTTTAAAGAAATGTTTAACAGAAAGATATATCCTTTTTTTCTTTTTTTTTTTTTTTGAGACAGAGTCTTGCTCTGTCACCTAGGCCAGAGTACAGCGGTACGATCTCGGTTCACTGCAACTTCTGCCTCTCGGGTTTAAGGGATTCTCCTGCCTCACCCTCCTGAGTAGCTGGGATTACAGGCATGCACCCGCATGCCCAGCTAATTTTTGTATTTTTAGTAGAGATGGGGTTTCACCATGATGGTCAGGCTGGTCTCAAACTCCTGACCTCGTGATCCGCCCGCCTCAGCCTCCCAAAGTGCTGGGATTACAGGCCTGAGCCACCGTGCCCGGCCTCAGAAAGATATATTATTTGTATAAAATAATGCAGGGTCTCCAAAATTTCTAAAATTCCTATCAGGAAACAATGGCAAAATAAAACCAGGTTTGCAAAAACTGAAAAGTTTCTCTTAATTATATTATATTGTAACAAACAATTACAGACAACACACTTAGTTCTATACCTACTTTCTCAGTCAGATAACATTATCTTCGGAATACACACAGAAAATACACATTGGAGAGAGAAAACTAAAATCCAACGGTAAGCAAAAATAAAGGAGGGGGATCTTAGATTGTCCAAATACACTGCAGCCTCCCAACTCATATGAATGATAATACAGGGACTTGGGGTAAGTTCATAGAACACCTGCCTCAGTCTTTAAAGAACGGTAACAAACACGAGGGCCTCCGGGAGCTGGCAGCGTCCTACTTCTCGATCTGCGCAACTGCCCAGATGTTTGTTTTACAGTTGGTTGAACTGCACATCTGCTTTATGCACTTTGTTATATTTCACCCCCCACCTCCCCCCTAAAAAATGAGGTTAAATCAAAACGTACAGGATGACTGGAGAAGGGCAAGCACTGTCTCAATTTTCCAAAACTACAGATATTTATATTTACTATGAATCCCTAGCAAGATTCTTACAAGAAAATAGCTTGTAAAAGCTAATGAGGCTGATATGGGAATTCCTAAGACACAAGGCTGTGAAACTTCCTTTTTCAACTGTGTTATCTGTCGGGAACTATGGCCTATAAGCACTATGAGGTGTCTATTTGCTCAGTGCAGTCCTCATGACAATGGGGTGAGAGTGGAGGACAAGCTGGAGAAATACCATCAATGCTGGAACATGATTTAACTTTGAAGAGAGTAAACAGAACGAACAGCAGGATCAAGTTCACTCTAGAGGGAAGACTCTGCAGACGTGCTGCAAAGTTCTATGCCCCAACCTCTCAACATCTGAAGGTAAGAATATAGGAGGCATAAAATAGCAGATGTAATGGGTAATGAATTTGGGACTAATAGATGAGTTTAGAGGCTATTTCCTGAAATTAGGATCAGAAGCCTTTGTTAAAATATAAATTGCAACGACGGGTGTCTATAGGAATAGATTTGTGGGTGGAAAGTTGAGGGTATTCAAAGTGATGGCTTCTATTTCTTCTGTGAAAGGCACTGTGAAGATGGAGGGAACAGGCGACTGAGAACAGGGAAGATCTAAGAAGCTGATGCAAAGAACGGGTAAGAAATCTAACTGGAAACACAACATAAGTATTAACATTTAAATTTACAAATGGCAGCCGGCCCCAGTGGCTCATGCCTATAATTCCAAGCAACATGGGAGGCTGAGGCAGCAGGAGGATTCCTTGAGCACAGCAGTTTAGAGGCCACGGTGAGCTATGATCACACCATTGCACTCCACCCTGGGCAACAGAGCAAGACCCCATCTCTAAATAAATAAATTTGCAAATCGCTAATGGGATATTTTCACAGTTTTCTTCAGTGGATAGCTACATTTTAAAAGTAACTCCATAATCTATGTGAAAGACGCATTTATATTTTAAGAACTTTAGCTCCAATTTCAGAGAATATTAACAATTTTTAGATACAAGACATTCTGAAATCTTCAGTTACTTTAACAGAAAAACACCTTGCTGCAAATTTTAATAAAGGATATCAATGGAATTAACAAATAACTTGACTAAGAAAGGACTAGATTTGGCCAGATACGTCCCACCCCAATGTAATCAAAGAAAATGAGAAAATAAACTGTAGCTTAATTATAATCATATAATTAGAGCTTCCCCACAGACACAAGAAAGTAAACCACTTTCACATGTAGGGAGTGTTGGCTGGTGGGTTATTTTAAGCATCTATTGTTACACAGCAGTGAGGCCTCTTTAACGTGATCAAGTACGTACAGTTTAAGTCCAATCATTTCCTTGGTTAGCTGTTTCATTCTGTTTTCATTTTGAGATATTCAAGCACAATCTAGTCCATAATATTTTGCTCTTATCCGTCAGGATATATTTGTAAAAGGGCAGAGGTTAACATATTAGTTACCAAGGCTATTTAAATAATCTACCCGAGACCTATAAAGTCAATATTAATTCCCAATGAAACATAATTAACTTCTGCGATTTAATAAATGGGTAGCTTTGATATACATGAAAAAAATGTAGACTGATTACAGTTGAAAATTTTCTTTCAGGAGCTATTAAAACACTAAATGACACCACAAAATATGCTTACAATTGAAATGTTAAGACGGTTAACTTTGACTTTTATTATGTTACCTATAGTTTTTTCACAGAAAACTCTAGAATCATTGGTACCAATGAAAAAGTATTTCAAACAACTTTTTCCTTATATTCAACTTTCCAGACATAAATGTAAGGCATAAAAAAGTCACACTGGTTTCTAATTGGTTCATAGCCCTGTTTATTTTTTTTTCCCCCTTTGACTTAAGAATCTGAATGCTGGTTAAATGAAAAATGGTCTGATATGTGGCTATGGAGCCTGGTTCCAACATGAAATGTGCTCCTTGAGCAAGTCAGTTACCTAACTTTCACCTCCAACCTCATGAGATGAGGACATGAAGACATACAGAAAGCATCTGCATGGAAACTGCCATGCAGGACATGCTCAAACATGGGAGGCTGCTTTTTCTAGTGATCTTCTGGATGAAATCTACAATTAATGGTCCTTCACCAGCAAAAGGAAGCATGCTCCCTTTAACCATGAACCGTATCATCTACGTATGTTAATCGAGTCATCAATAGTTTCTATTCATGACAGGGGAAATATCATCCCTTGTAATAGGTCTGGCTTTGACAGGCAGCTCCACTAGCCATTCAGAAATAGACTGGGTAAACTGTTACCGAAACTACACACAGTGCACTGCTAATAAGAGCTACACATTACTTTTCCAATTTTACAAAGATCATAAACAGAGAACATATGCCATTCCAGTAATTCCCAGGAGTGGTATAAATGTAACTCGGCTCATTTGTGTTTTAATTTTTTTTAGAAATTATGGTTACTTCAAAAATTGAGAGTCATGTGAGTTCCTATGTTCAGTATATTTTATAAACCCAAATATGGGCTAAGGTTATAGCAACTTTTATTCCAAATGCCATCAATTTTCAAAATAACCCCCAAGATGAAAGACACTCATTGAAGTTTGTAAGTGGCTATCCAGAATTAAGTCAAGCACTTTAAGAAAAGGAGAGTAAAAAGGGATATAATCTACTTAACGGTTCTTGAATTCTTCCATGCCATTACTTACACCACTTACCTATCTATCCTCTACTTACAAAAGGGAACAATAACAGGAGACAAAATAGAAATAGAATTGCTGCAGGGGAAAAAAAGTTAAATTGGGATAATACAGAAAAAGTACTTTAAAAGAACTAATGATACGAAGGGACATGATCACCAGAAAAACACACATATCGACCAAACACTTCACATACCCTTTACGTCTTGTTTTCCCTCAAGACAGACCCTAACTACAACAAAGTATTCCCATGTAGAGCTTGTTCTGGCATCTATGATGTGACAAATTATTTCTTCAACTTGGTGTCCGTTCTGATTTAGATTCCCACTCTTCAAAAAATACAGGCCAGAACTCATTTCCTTACCAGACACTGTGAATACCTCAATGTTTTCATGCTCCTCAGAACTTTAAAAAAAGGAAAAAAAAAAAAAAAAAAAGCATTTCCGTAGATCACCAACAATCAGTAATAATCTGAAAAAAGGAAAATCTCTTCTCTTTTCCTTCAGGAATGGAAACGGGAAGGAATGGTAAAACCCCAAACAGTGCATCTGTGAGAGCCCATGAGTGGCTCTGTTATTAAACATGGAAACAGAAATATCTCCTTCAGCTTGTCTGAGCCTCCAATTTCCTTAGGTGTCCAGCTAAGGAACACGTAACTACAGGCACAGCTGGTTTATCAGCCTGTAAACAAAAACAGGAGCCACAGCCTGTAAACTAAGCTCTGGATGTAAATCTCGCGTTTTCAGTAAATCCACAGACCTCTCATCGTGGCACACCCTCCCTGCTACGAGCAGGAATGATCTCTTCCCCCATTTAGCTCAACTACTTTCCTAATCCCACATACATGATCACTGGCCTCCTAAGAAGAATTCTCAAAAATACTGGGGATCTCGGGAATGTGTATCAAGTAGTTGGATATAAAAAAAAAAAAACTTCCAAATCCTGACCATTTTACAGTTACTACGGTCAGAAGTACAGTGATTTTGTATTTAAGTGACAGATTTTCCATTTTGTAAAACTTTTAAACGACACTTTTATAATTATATTAAATTA
>NW_016803657.1:5101198-5135167 GCF_001698545.2 Rhinopithecus bieti | reverse complement strand
TATAAAATTATATATTATACATTATAAGAAATATATTTCTTAATTTCTCAAATACAAGGATTTTCCTGTTATCTTTTGGTTGATTCCTTCTATAACTCCGTAAGAAAAATACTCTACATGATTTTAATCATTTGAAATTTATCAATACTTGCTTTATAGTCATATATGTAATCAATGTCAGATGTTCCATGTGCTTGAAAAGAATGGATTATATAGGAACTGTAATATTCTATGAATGTCCGTGAGGTCAAATTTGTTAATTAATCATGTTAAGTCTTCCATATCCTTCTAAGTTTTCTGTCTGCAAGTTGTACTATTCAGAAAGGTATGTTAACTTCCCAGTAGGATTGTGTATTCAGCTATTTTTCTTCTGTTTCTGTATATTTTTGCTTTATATAATATGTACCTATATCTGAATTGAACCTTTTACCACTGTGCAGTGATCCTCTTCATCTCTAACGCCTTTTGCCTTGATTTCTATTTTGTCTGATATCAACAGTTATACCAGCTTTATTTTGCTTAAAGTAAGCCTGAAATATAATTTTCCATTATTTTGCCTTCTGTATCTTTGTTTTTAGATACGCTTCTTGTAAACCTAGTATGTCAGATGTCTTTAATCCAATCTGACCTGCCTTTTAGCAGAATCCTCTAGTCTATTTACATTTATTGTAATTACTGACATCCGGATTTATAACCATCATTTTATTGTGTGCTCTCTGTTTTTCCTGCCTCCTCTATACTTTCTTTGTAGTAGACAATGGTGTTAAGGTCCATTTTCTAATTTTTCTCCTTGTGTTGAGTAGTATCAGTAAGTTGTTAGATAAAATGATTCACCAATTTTTATTATTTATATGTCTTAATATAACTTGCCTAAATTCTCATACTTCTAGTTGATAGCAAAACACAGGACATAAAATCTTTATGAAATTACAATACAACTACCATCTGGTCTTTAAGATTAACCAACCTATGGAAGTACAAGGCTGCCTGTTAAAAAAGACAACAGTAGGCTCTCAGAACTCCTGCAGCTTAGGCAGTAACCAAGCTGCTTGTACATTTTTTCTTCTAGTTTTATGCAATGAAACTAAGGTATATTATCACAAAACATATCTATTTACGTATGTAGTATCACATATTATTGATGCTTGGGGCAACCAGGTATCACTAATTATGTTTACCCTATCATAATTCTCCTTTAATACCCAGCTCAAAATAAAAACCAGTTAAAGCCGAAGTCTTCAGAAGCTAAACGGTGTCATTCCACTTTTAATGGGGGGAAAAAACTATTTTAACAGTCCTACTAATTTTTTTAAGTGTTACACAGACTATCATACTGTAAGATAAATCATGAAAAGTAAACAAGCCAGTACAAACCCTAGCATAATGACACAGTAAATACGATATTGGTGACTGCAGAAGGAAAAGATGAGACATCACCAGGAAAAGGTTTTCCCAAACACCTCACTGACTGGTGGCTCGAGGTAAGATCATTAGCCCTGCGGCCCAAAGGCTCTATCATGGTCTAGAGTTGATCAGGAAAAATGCCTCAGGGCAAAGTTAAAGACAATCAATTATAGGCGGGGCGCGGTGGTTCAAGCCTGTAATCCCAGCACTTTGGGAGGCCGAGATGGGCGGATCACGAGGTCAGGAGATCGAGCCCATCCTGGCTAATACGGTGAAACCCTGTCTCTACTTAAAATACAAAAAACTAGCCGGGCGATGAGGCAGGCGCCTGTAGTCCCAGCTACTCGGGAGGCTGAGGCAGGAGAATGGCGTAAACCCGGGAGGCGGAGCTTGCAGTAAGCTGAGATCCGGCCACTGCACTCCAGCCTGGGTAGCAGAGCAAGACTCCGTCTCAAAAAACAAAAAAAAAAAAAAAAAAGACAATCAATTATAAAAAGCAAAATGGCATATTATCAGTATTATTAATTTACAAGAAAGTAACCACCAAGAAGACTGAATACTGAACTCCTCTGGTCAATGTAATCTGTCTCACTAGATAAACTACACTGGAGAACAGATAATAATCAGATATGTGCTGAGTAAATTTGGAATCACAACAAAGGGATTTACTGGTTTCAAAAATTCATGACATCACACTGCATACATTTCCATTGTGAGAATATGCCTGTCTTAGGATGCAGTCCCCAAATAAATAATACCTACATAAACACTAATAAACTTTGTTCTTTTTTCTCCCCACACTCATTGTTAAATGACAACTTTTTTTCCTTTGTGGCACATCCATCCTGTTTTACAATAGACTGTCACCCTCTCTCTCCTTCTTAGATCCATTATATACTGATTGACTTAAAATGGTTTACCTTTCCTAAGCCAAACTTACTGTTATTAGGTACCTTACCCATCCATCACCAATAGCATGACCTTTTGTTATCATGCTACATTAAAAAGCAGGTATAAATGTGAGAGGTACAAAGTCCCCAAACTTCATCCTCCACCTGCTACTTCATCAAGAGTCCAACACTGCCCAAGGAGTAAACCTTCTGTAACTACCAATCCAGGATGTGGTCTATAAGATACACATACTCTTAGGCCAGGCACTGTGGCTCATGCCTGTAAACCCAGCACTTTGGGAGGCCGAGGCAGGCGGATCATGAGGTCAGGAGATCAAGACCATCCTGGCTAACATGGTGAAACCCCACCTCTACTAAAATTACAAAAAAAAAAATCAGCCGGGCATGGTGACAGGCACCTGTAGTCCCAGCTACTCAGGAGGCTGAGGCAGGAGAATGGTGTGAAACCAGGAGGCAGAGCTTGCAGTGAGCTGAGATGGTGCCACTGCACTCCAGCCTGGGCAACACAGGGAGACTCAGCCTCAACAAAAAAGAAAGAAAGAAAAAAGATACACGTACTCTGGCCCAAAAAGGCATGTATGACTTCAGAGTTGCCTTGCCTGTATCCTTCGCTTCTTAGTCCTCTGCCCCAACAAGGCTGGTCTCCTCAGAACACAGGCCTAGCCAGCTCCTTCATGGACACTGTGTTCAGTCACTCAGGTCCAACAGTCAAGCACAGTTCCATCCAACAGTAACCTCCTCCCTCCCCAGCCCCATTCCCCTTCCAGTTGGAGCAGGCTTCTTTTTCAGATGACTAACTCCAAGAATGACGTTCTCTTTAAGTGATAATGAGCCATAGTCTAATAAGGGTGAGACCCTGCTCTTCCCACAAAACCACAGCCCTCATAAAGTCAAAGGTATACATCTAAATAGGGTGTTGTGTGTATTTTTTGTTGTTGTTGTTTTAAACTGCAACCACAGGGCAGCCAAAGGCAATGGGGGATTGAGGAAGGAGGCAGCAAAAGTAGGAGAGGGACAAGAATCCAGAAGGGAAATGAGAACAAAACTGAAGTGCACTTCAACATGCTGCTGCCAAAGGGGTAAAAAGGAGAAAGAAGTGCAGACCAGTCACATAAATGCCACAGTGACATGCATAAAAACGTGAGGGGCACACTCCAGGGACAGAGCCTGACAACATGACAAGCTACATGGCATCAAACTCTTTCATGTGACAGGCAGCTTTTCACATGTGCATCTTAAGACTGGAACTTCCTATAGATAAACCTTATGGAGTTAATAAAAGCAAAAGCCATCCTCTATTCAGTGTTTGCCGCCATGTTCCAGGCATAGTACTTGGCACTCTTTATCATTTTATTTCATTTGATCAGCTCAGAAAGTCCTCCAAATGAATATTTTAAAAAAATAACAGCTCACTTTTGAAAATAATTTCAACTTTTCAGATTTGGGGGTACATACACAGGTTACATGGGGGTACTGAATGATGCAGAGGTTTGGGGTGCAGACGATCCTATCGCCCAGGGAGTGGGCATAGTACCCAACAGGTAGGTTTTCACCACACTCCGTCTTCCTCCCTCCCGCTCTAGTAGTTTCAAGTCTCTATTGTTGCCATCTTTATGTCCATATGTACTCGATGTTTAGTTCCCACTGACAAGAACATGTCGTTTTTGGTTTTCTGTTCCTGTGTTAATTCACTAAGGACCTCCAGCTGCATCCACCTTGCTGCAAATGACATGATTTGTTCTTTTTTATGGTCACATAGTAGTTCATGATGTATATGAACGGCTCACATGTATTGCACACTTACCTTCACGACTTTGAGTCAGGTACTAGTATTATTCCAGCTTACAGTGGAAAAAGCTGAGTCAGAGAAGGTAATAAAATTGCCTAGGATCACACAGTTATCAAGCAGTGAAGCCAAGAATCAAACCCAAGCAGTAAACCTGGGCTTTGCATTAAAACCTACGTGCATAACCATTGAGCTTTGCTGTCTCTGATGTAAACAGCATCCCCACCTTAGAGATGAGAGAAATTTAGGGAGGTAAACACACCAAGGCCTCACAGAAGTGCAGGGCTGAGCTAGGACCTGAATCCACCTAGTCTCTGTTATAATACTCCTTCTCTCATTGTGGAATTACACATATTTAAGTACTTATGAAGCAAGATACTTACATTTAAAGTGAATCTCCACTTATTTTCAGGGACTCACTTCACAAAAGGAAAAAAAAAAAAACATATTTAGTGTGTTTGTAACTGGCTAGACACTAAGCCACACTCTAGTGCATTAATTATTCCCTGGGAATTAATAAAGTACTTAAGAAACTTGTATTAACTCTTTCAGGCCACAGGGGTACCATTCAGTGAATTGAATTCTTAATCTACTAAAATGGTACCCGGGAGGTTCAGAAGTACATAACTTCCTCTGAGGGCAAGGGGAGAAAAAACTTGTAAAGCCACTTAGGAATATAAACTAAATTCAGAACAAAATTAAAAACCAAGCTACAGGGAAATACTGTTCTAGTGGATTAGCCTCTGGCCCTAAAAATTTGTCAGAAATGAAACAGGGAGGTTGGAAATATCTAGGGATCGCAAATCACCTTCAACGGCACATTTGAGCCCAATGCCTAGGGTCCTGGAGCCTTGACTGCAGTAATCAGAGAACAGGTAAAAAGTTACTTTGTTCCAACTTCATCAGGTACTTCTGGGAAAGGCGTAGTAAGGGCAACAGCTTTATGACATCACCAGATCTCCAACTGGTATCCAACGTATCTTCCCATTTTTTTCTTGCGGCCTCTTCACCTAGGGGTTCTGACCTATCAGCCTGTCTGCCAGAAATATTCCTCCCACTGTCCCATAGTGGCAGCACATCACTAACCACAGGTCTCCAGCAGTCTAAATCTTATCGCATGTGTTGTATGCTCAAGACAATATAAACACCACTAATGCGAAATTAGGCTCTTTCACCTAAAAAAACATTGCTCCATATACTAAAGCATATAAGATGTGTGCCAAGTATTGTCAGAGTACTACAAAACTGCTGAAATATTTTTTAAAAATCTGGTTTGTGCAACTGGAAAGGAGTTCTTGGAAGAAGTGGCATCAAGTTCAACTCCACTTACTAGGCTAACATCTGGATGCAAGAGGCAGTGAAAGGAAGCAGAGAGAATGGCATGGGCAACCCACAGAAGCACAAAGATGCAAAGTCTTTTAGGGAACAGCAAAAATTTAACTGTAGACTTTGGTGTATGAAGTGAAACTCTCTCCAATTAGTTTAGTAGAGGAGGAGTAGAATAAATAATTCTCTAAGGGCCGGGTGCAGTAGCTCATGCCTATAATTCTAGCACTTTGGGAGGCCGAAGCAGGATCACTTGAGCCCAGGAGTTCGAGACCAGCCTGGGCAACATATCAAACACTGCTATACCAAAAAAACAAAATACATATATATATATATAAATACATATATGCATACATACAAATACATATATACATACAAATACACATATACATACATATACATATATACATATACACATATATACATGTATATACACATATATGTACTTGTGTATGTGTATATGTATACATGTGTATGTATATACACATATGTACATATATGTGTGTGTGTATATACACATATGACATATATGTGTCTGGTATATACATGCTATGTACATATATAGCATTGTGTATACTATACACACACATACATCTACATACACCACACACACCCAAAAAAAAATTTAACCAGGTGTGGGGGTGCATGCCTGCAGTCCCAACTACTCAGACGCTAGGCAGGAGGATTGCCTGAGCCCGAGTTGGAGGCTGCAGTGGAGTCATGATCACACCACTAGGAGCCTCCAGCTGTGGTGACAGAGTGAGACCCCTGACTATTAAAAAAATTAAAAATAACCATGGGAATGTTAAACTCTATTACTTCATTACCACAAGCGGTAACCAGACAGCACAGCACACTTGATAGAATCTGAGTAGCATCATCGATCAGGACCATACGTGCATTGCCAGGCTGGCGGGAAGGAGAGGACAAGGTGGAGCCTAGGAAGAAAGTTGAAGGTAGATGGACGCCTTGCAGCGGAGGCTCACAGGAGCTCCATCTAGCCAGGTGACACCTCTCAGTAACTGGAAAAGGTCCCACCCAGCAGAAACCAGCCCCAGAGCTGGCAGACAAGGCTGGCGGCTCCTCGCTGGTGCCCACATGGCAGGGCACAATCGCTATTTTACGAGCAGCAGTTGTCATGCACGGAGTCTGATTTTATTCTTAAGACAGTTAGGAATCTCCTGGCTGGCTGCCCTCTGACTGAAAGATTTTAAAGCAGAAGAAGAGTATGCAGGTATCACAAGTTGCAATGTGGGACAATTGAGACTACTGTATCGTTAAACTTAGACCCAAAAAAATTGTATCAGGCAGTACAAGTGCCAGGAAATCTAACAATGGGGGTTCACTCTAAAAGAATTGTTTTAATTTATTTATGCTTAAAGGGAGAGAAAACATATCCTTTCCCCACTTTTTGATGGGGTTGTTTTTTCTTGTTATATTTGTTTGGTTCTTTGTAGATCTGGATATTAGCTCCTTTGTCAGATGAGTAGATTGCAAAAATTTCTCCCATTCTGTAGGTTGCCTGTTCACTCTGATGGTTAGTTCTTTTGCTGTGCAGAAAGCTCTTTAGTTTAATTAGATCCCATTTGTCATTTTGGCTTTTGTGCCATTGCTTTTTTGTGTTTTAGACATGAAGTCCCTCCCATGCCTATGTCCTGGAATGGTACTACCTTTAGGTTATTCCTTCTAGGGGTTTTTATGGTATTAGGTCTAACATTTAAGTCTCTAATCCATCTTGAATTAATTTTCATATAAGGAGTAAGGGAAAGGAATCCAATTTCAGCTTTCTACTTATGGGGCTAGCCAATTTCCAGCACCACTTTATATAAATAGGAATCCTTTCCCCATTTCTTGGGTTTCTCTCAGGTTTGTCAAAGATCCAATGGCTGTAATGTGTGGTTTTATTTCTGAGACTCTGTTTTGTTCCATTGGTCTATATCTCTGTTTTTGGTCCAGTACCATATGCTGTTTTTTTACTGTAGCTTGTAGGTATAGTTTGAAGTCAGGGTAGCGTGACGGCCTCCAGCTTTGTCCTTTTGGCTTAGGATTGTTTGGCAATGGCGGGCTCTTTTTTGGTTCCATATCGAACTTTAAAAGCTGTTGTTTTTTCCAATTCTGTGAAGAAACTCATTGGTAGCTTGATGGGGGATGGCTTGGAATCTATAAATAACCTTGGGCCAGTATGGCCATTTCACGATATTGATTCTCCTTCCATGAGCATGGTATGTCCTTCCATTTGTTTGTGTCCTCTTTGATTTCACTGAGCAGTGGGTTTGTAGTTCTCCTTAGAGGTCCTTTACATCCCTTGTAAGGTTGGATTCCTTAGGTATTTATTCTCTTTGAAGGCAATTGTGAATGGAAGTTCATTCCTGACGGCTCTCTGCTTTGTCTGTTACTGTTGTGTAAGAATGTTGTGAAGCCATTCAATACAGCCAACAGACCACATGAAAAAATGCTCACCATCACTGGCCATCAGAGAAATGCAAATCAAAACCACAATGAGATACCATCTCACACCAGTTAGAATGGCATCATTAAAAAATCTGGAACAACAGTTGTTGGAGAGGGATATGGAGAAATAGGAACACTTTTACACTGTTGGTGGGATTGTAAACTAGTTCAACCATTATGGAAAACAGTATGGCAATTCGCTCGAAGGATCTAGAACTAGATGTACCATATGACCCAGCCATCCCACTACTGGATATATACCCAAAAGATTATTAATTATTCTACTACAAAGGACACATGCACACGTATGTTTACTGCAGCACTATTCACAATAGCAAAGACTTGGAATCAACCCAAATGTCCATCTGTTGACAGGACTGGATTAAGAAAATGGTGGGCACATATACCACCATGGATACCTATGCAGCCATAAAAAAGGATCGAGTTTGTGTCCTTGTGTAGGGACATGGATGCAGCTGGAAACCATTCATTTTAGCAAAAACTATCACAAGAAGAGAAAACCAAACACCGCATGTTCTCCACTCATAGGTGGAACGAACAATGAGATCACTTGGACTCGGAAGGGAACCATCCACACCCACCGGAGGCCTATCATGGGGAGGGGGGAGGGGGGAGGGATTGGCATTGGGAGTTATACCATGATATAAATGATGAATTGATGGGGGTGCTGACGAGTATGATGGGTGCAGCACACCAACGTGGGCACAAATATACATATGTAACAAAACCTGCAACCTGCACGTTATGCACATGTACCCTAGAACTTAAAGTATAATAAAAAAATAAAAAAATAAAAAAAAGAGAGAAAACAAGAACTGAATAACTGTGGCGGGTGATGACACTGCAATTCCAACAGACTGAGAACGCTTGACTACCGACATCACAGCAGCCCAAGCTGTGTCATCTAGACAGGGTGACCTGCATCCTAAAGGACCAAACATTACTGCAAGAAGCTATTTAATAAGAGAAATCTCAAATTTCATGGAACGTCATTTACTACCTAGGAGGAAATACTCCAGAGAAGCAGTGAAACAGGAAAGAGATGGCAAGGCATCGTCTGGGAAAACAGATAATGCTGAGGGGTCTTTTCAGCTGTGCCACCACCCTGGAATTTGGGTTTCTGTAAACATGTTACAAGCCCTCATACGTTACTATATTCCCATCTTCAAATCAGAAATAATTTCCTGGAAAAAATGAAAACTCATGTTATTGAATGATGGGGTTTCCTGCCATTTAAATAAAATGGCACTGCAAATCATGCTTATTTTAAGAATGTGTAAGTTTAATATATTTAATATGTTAATATCACCAAGTAGGATTTTACATAATTTTTTTCAGGAAATTCTCATCTCATAATGACAGCTACTTTGGTTTGCTGACATACTATGTTTATATTAAAACGTTATTCAGTCTCTTTTTACTCTCATTTGTTTCCTAACATACGTCATGTCCCAGTATCTTTTTTCAATGTATTCTCTTGAAGATATTTAAGCTGTGAAAATATTATTTATCTGGAACAAGTCAAGTCCTAGAGAAACCAGGAAATAGATATCAGCATAAGCATTTTTGCTATAAAATCCATAAGGTATCTGAAAATAAAATCCTCCAAAACCAAAATGCAGTTTCTAATGACATTCCCTCTGTGTACTTCAATGCAGCAGTGATCAAACCACATTCCATGGAGACCTGAAGTTCTACAGCAAGAGTTCAAAGACTTCTATAAATGCTTAATTTCTTGCAACATGTTTTAAAACCTGTAATAAAGCACAACAGTCATAATCAGATGGGTACTATTCAAATTTTTATGTAAGTTGTCCCCAAAGCACTACCCTGTGTGGTAGGTCAATTGTGCTTGTGTGGACCTGGAAATGAAGCATCTCTTGTTATTACTGTACAACAGTAAGACTTGCAGTAATCATGTCATTAACTACAAAGGCTCACCACTCATCATTTTCTGAATTTAGGACTGCTGAACTTTTATGTTCACTCTCACAGAACTCACTACCAGGTACACTCTTGCAGTATATGTGAAAAGGTAAACTATAACACTAGACAGGGCTCAGGCCCATCTGACTGAAACGTGCTTTCAGCATGCCATTACATTCAGTCCAACAACAACAAAGAAGAACACGATATCCACCTATTCTGAGATGGTAATGTAGTTTTAACATTTGTTGCCAAATTTGGGGTCTTTTCTATTTATGATAACAAGAGCAACTGTCACATTTTTATTCAGTCTGGAAATAAACTACCTACAATTCCTCTTTAAGCTTCCATATCAACATAAGCAAAGCACATCTTGAAATTAAAAGAGAAACTGTTTTCAAAAGCTAACAACTGCCACTACTTAAGTCAGAATTTTCTTAGACATACAACTAACGGAAAAAAAAAAATGGATCCTAAGCTAGGTACAGAGCTTTAGCTTTGCAAGACAAAAGCAGCTGTGGTGACTAGATGCACAATGTGAATGTATTTGATGCTACTGAACTGTATACTTAATGATTCAGATGAAAAATTAGGATGTATTTTATCACAATTTTTAAAACATTTTTTTAAATTGTACATGTAGGTAGTTTTCATTGTTCACTTTTACTTTGTATTCTCTAATCCTGAAGACATTTAATTCTGTAGACTTCTTTCCCTGCACATAGTTTTCATTGTGTCCATAGGCTTTGGTACAAAACATTCCTTTTATTGCTTTGTCTGATGTAACTAAACTTAATGAAAATTTGCATGCATTTCTAGTTTTTTGTTTGTTTGTTTTGGTTGTATGTGTTTAGCAACTATGTTTAGTGTCTATACACCTTCACTGTTTATCCTCTTCATAAATGATGTCTTTTATCAATAATGTGTCCTGTAATATGTTTACTGCTTTCAACTGGGAGTCTCAACTGATCTGATATCAACATTGTCATTCTGTTTTTTTGTGTTTGTATGGTATCTTTTCCACCATCTCTTCACTTTCATCTTCCTCTTTAACAATTGAAGTGTTACTTGTTATCAGCTGTATTTTAAGGCACTTTCCAATCTTGTCTTCTAATAGAAGTCAGTCCATTCACATTTAATTAAACTTTTTATTAGGAGATAATTATAGATTCACGAGCAGTTTTAAGAAATACTACAAAGAGATCCCATTCACCCTTGACCAAGTTTCCCACGACAATGACACTTTGAATAGCTAGTGCAATACCACATACAGGATATTGACACCGATACAGCCAAGACAGAGTATGTCCACCACCACGAGGATCCCTCATGTTGCCCCTTCATTAGCCACATCCATGTCCTTCCTACTCTCTTCTGCTCTTTAGCCACTGGAAGCCACTAATCCAGTTCTAGAATTTTGTCATTTCATAAATATTACATCAGTGGAATTACACAGCATATAACCTTTTAGAATAGGCTTTTTGTCACTCAACGTGGAGATTCACAGGAGGTGCATCAATACTTTGGCCCTTTTTATTGTGAGAAGTAATCATGATATAGATGTACTATGGTTTAATAATGCGTCCACTGAAGGACATCCAGGCTGTTTCCTGTGTAGGGGTATTTATTAAAAATAAAGCTTCTCTAAGCATTGCTGTACAGGTTCTTGCATGATTATGTGTTCATTTCTCTGAGATAACTACCCAAGAGTACACCTGCCAAGCTGTATGGTAGTTCTACATTTAGTTTTATAAGAAACCGCCAAACTGTTTTCTAGAGTGGCTATACCATTTTACATTCCCACTAGCAATGTATGAGCAATGTTTCTCTGCATCTTCACCAACATTTGTTGTCTTTTTATTATTATTTCAGCCATTTAGCAGAAGTTTTCTCCCTATAGCTTTAATTTCCATTTCCCTAATAGTTAGTGATACTGAATGAATGTCTTTTTCTGTGATTATTTGCCACTTAAACATCCTCTTTGGTGAAAAGTCTGTTGATGTCTTTTGTCCATTTTCTAACTGGATTGCTTTTCCTATTGAATTTGGAAAGTTCTTTACATATTCTAGATACTAGTCTCTTAGCAGATAAATTGGATGCAAATATTTTCTACTAGTCTGTAGCTTGTCTTTCCATCCTCTTAATATGCTCTTTCATGGAGAAAAAGTCTTTAACGGATTCTAACTTACCAAGTTTTTCTTTTATGGATTGTGATTTTGGTATCAAGACTAAGAACTTAATACTTAGTTCTGAATTCTGAAGACTTCCTCCTTTTTTTTGAGATGGAGTTTCGCTCTTGTTGCCCAGGCTGGGGCGCGATCTCAGCTCACGGCAACCTCCACCTCCCAAGTTCAAGCGATTCTCCTGCCTCAGCCTCCCAAGTAGCTGCGATTACAGGCATGCACCACCATGCCTCGCTAATTTTGTATTTTTAGTCGAGATGGTGTTTCTCCATGTTGGTCAGGTTGGTCTCGAACTCCCAACCTCAGGTGATCCACCGGCCTCAGCCTCCCAAAGGTCTGTGATTACAGGCATGAGCCACCGCACCCGGCCGACTTTCTCCTTTTTTCCCTAAGAGTTTTACAATTTTACATTTACGTCCATAATCTATTTTGAGTTAATGTTGTATTAAATATAAAATTTAGATCAAGGTTGATCATTTTGTCTATGAATGTCCAATTTCTGCTCCAACACCATTTGTTAATAATAATCTATCAGTGAATTGCTTTTTCACCTTTGTCAAAAATTAATTTGGCATATTTATTTTTTAGTTCTCTATTCCACCACATTGATCTGTGTATCTTGATTACTATCACTACAGGGGAAAGTTTTAATATCAGTGGAGTGATTCCAACTACTTTATTCTTTTACAAGATTGTTTTAGTCATTCTGGGGCCTATGCCTTTCCATACAAGTTTTTCAATAATCTTTTTATGTATCTACCAAAAATCTTTGCTGGGATTTTACATAGGAACTGCATAAAAGCTATGATAATTCAGGCAGAACTGACATATTTACCATGTTGAATATTCCAGTATGTCAATATGGTTGGTGGCAACATTTGCGTCCTCTGATTTGTTTCATCAGTGTTTTGTATTTTTCAGCACAAATACCCTATACATGTTGAAGTTTATATCTTTTTCATAATTTTAGAACATAAATGGCATTGTGTTTTTAATTTCAGTTTCTACATATTTGTTGTTAAGGCATAGAAACATGGTTTTTGTGTTGATCCTGTATGCAGCAACTACGTTGAATTCCTTGGTTTAAGAAGTTTTCCTCTAGATTTCTTAGGATGAACGATGATGTAACCCGTAAACTGGAACTGTTTTGCTCTTGTCTTTTAGTACTACTGTTTTGGACAGCAAAGGTAAGACTGAACATCCTGGCCTCGTTCTCAACTGGAGAGGAAAGACATTCCATCTTTCATTATGGAGTATGGTCTTAGCTGGAGGAGGCTTTTGTTAGATGCTCTTTATCTAGCTGAAAAAGTTCTTTATTGCTAGTTTTCTGAATGTTTAATCACGAATGAATGTTGGATTTTGTCAGATGCTTCTAATGAGTCAACTGATAGATACTGATTTTTTCTTTGGTGTGTTGATATCGTGGATTGCATTGATTTTTGAATGCAGAACCTTGCATGGCTGGCATAAATCCCATTTGGTCATGTTAAATATTAATTACTCGATTTGATTTGCTAATATTTTCTTGAGGATCATTGCCTTTAAGTTTATTAGCGATAATGAACTATGGAGTTCCTTTTTTGCTGTCTCTGATTTTGCTGTCAGGGTAACACCAGACTCACAAAATGACTTTGTAGGTCTTCTCTCCTGTTTTCTAGAAGAGATTGAATAAAACTGGTGTTATTTCTTCTTTAAATGTTGGTAAATTGTCCAGTGAAACCATCTGGGCCAAGAGATTTTCTTTTTTTAAGGAGCATTTCAATTAAGAATTCAATTTCTTTAATGGCTTTTAACATTACTGTATACCTTGTTTTATTGCACTTCATTGTGCTTCATAGATGATTTTTTTTTTTTTTTTTTTTTCTTTTTTTTTTTTTAAATATTTTTTTTTTTTTTTTTTTTTTTTTTTTTTTTTTTTTTTTTGAGATGGAGTCTCGCTGTTTCCCAGGCTCCATGGAGTGCAGTGGACCTATCTCAGCTCACTGCAAGCTCTGCCTCCAGGGTTCATACCACTCTCCTGCCTCAGCCTCCTGAGTAGCTGGGACTACAGGTGCCTGCCACCGTACCCCGCTATTTCTTTGATATTTTAGTAGAGACAGAGTTTCACAGTGTTAGCCANGCCAAGAGATTTTCTTTTTTTAAGGAGCATTTCAATTAAGAATTCAATTTCTTTAATGGCTTTTAACATTACTGTATACCTTGTTTTATTGCACTTCATTGTGCTTCATAGATGATTTTTTTTTTTTTTTTTTTTTTTTTTTTTTTTTTTTTGAGATGGAGTCTCGCTGTTTCCCAGGCTCCATGGAGTGCAGTGGACCTATCTCAGCTCACTGCAAGCTCTGCCTCCAGGGTTCATACCACTCTCCTGCCTCAGCCTCCTGAGTAGCTGGGACTACAGGTGCCTGCCACCGTACCCCGCTATTTCCTTGATATTTTTAGTAGAGACAGAGTTTCACAGTGTTAGCCAGGATGGTCTCAATCTCCTGACCTTGTGATCCGCCCATCTTGGCCTCCCAAAGTGCTAGGATAACAGCCATGAGCCACCGCGCCTGGCCAATTTTTTTTATTTTACTTATATTTTCTTACAAATTGAAGATTAGTGACAACGCTGCTTTGAGCAAGTCTATCAGCACCATTTTTCCAAAAGCATGTTCTCACTTGTGTCAGCATTTTCTAGCAACGATTAGTGTATTTTTAGATAAAATGTTATTGCACTCTATAGAGTAAATATAACTTCTATACACACTGGGAAACCACTTTCTGTGACTCCTTTTATTGCCCTATTTGGTTTACTGCAGTAGTCTGAAACCAAATCCGCCACATCTCTGAGGTATGCCCACATTCTGATTGTCTGTTTTGTCTTGGTTGAGTTTTAGTAGGTTTTAGTTTTAAGAAAACTAAAATAAAAGCTAACTAAAACTAAAGATATTTCCTCTATGTTGTCAAATTTTCGAGCACAAAGTTATTTGTGGCATTTCCTAATTATCCTTTTAATGGCTGCAGCCTCTGTAGTGATATCCTCTCATTCATTCCTGATCACTGATTTGGGTCTGACTCCTTTTTATCTGTATCAGTCTTGCTAGTAATTTAACAATTTCATTGATCTTTTCAAAGAAACAGCTTTTTATGATTTTCTTTTCCCTCTTTTCATTGACTCCTGCTCTTCATTCTGCTTGCGTAGGTTTGTTTTGCTCTTTTCTAGTTTCTTGAGGTAGGAGCTTAGACAGACTTGAGACCTTTCTACTTTTCAACTTAATTTATAATACTTAGTGCTATATATTTCCCTCTTGGGACTGATTTAAGCTACATCCCACATATTTAATAATGTATTTTTCATTTTTATGTTTAACATTTTCCTTTGAGACTGACCCATGGTTTATGAATTTGTTTAGAGATTTTCCTGTTGCTTTTACTATTTTTAGTTTGATTCCATTATTGTCACAGAACAAATTCTGTAGGATTTCAATCCTTTTACATGTTTTATTTTTTAGCCCAGGATAATGTCTATAATGTCCCATGGGCACTTAAAAAGTAGGATATTCTATTGTTTTGGGGTAAAGTGTTCTAAATGTCGGATTCTGTTGGTCAACTGTGTAAGTCCTATATTCTTGCTGATTTGGTGTATAGTTTTACTAATTGCTAAGACTATGGTGTTTAAGACTTCAGTTATTTATTAAATTTATTTATATGTATAGAGTATTTGTTAAATTTATTTCTCCTTTCAGCTCTATCAGTTTTTGCTTCGTGTATTTTGAGGCTCTGTTTGGTGTGCACATATTTAGGATCATTATATCTTCCTAATGTGTTCATTCTTTGATCCTTATGTCTCTGTCTTTAGTAATTTTATTTATTCTGAAATCGTTTTTTAAATGTTAATATGGCCACTCTTGTTTAAATTCATGTTTGTATGGCATATCTTTTTCCATCCTTTACTTTCAACCTACCTGTGTCATTGGTTTAAGAGAATTTCTTGAACAACATAGTTTTGGATCATGTCTTCTTAACCACTGTGCCAACCTCTATCCTGTAATAGGTGTATTCAGACCATCTATATTTAAGCCAATTATTAGTATGACAAGCCTCAGCCTGCCATTTAATTATTTGTTATTTTATTTTTTCTGTTTCTCCTTTCTTCCTGTGAATTATGTCAGTTTTTTAATAATTCCACCTTGATTTATTCATAGTGCTGGAGTATATCACTCAGTTTTCATAATGGCTGCTCTAAGGACCACAATAAGCATATGTAACTCATCACACTCTACTGGTACCAACATTTTTACCAGCACAAGCAAAATAGGAAAAACAGGCTTCCATGCTTCTATGTGAGTTGCCTTTATTCTCCCCACCTTTTTAAAACACAGTCCAGAGTTTTTGGTTTTTTGGGGTTTAACACCTATCATGCCATGTATTCATAGGGGAGAGGCCTCAGCAGCTCAGGTTCCTCTCCACTGCTTCTCACAAAGTGTGCTTCTCTGGGAACAGGCCGACTCTTCAGCTGAACTCTAGTACCGTTCTCTTTGGCGTCCTTCTTTTTCTGATCATTTTCCTTCACATGTTTCAGGAAACTATCTTGGCTCTTAAGAGTGCTTAATGTGTTCAACATGCACATTAGCTCTCTTGGCAAGAATTATGCCCCGACCTTGTCTGTTTACAATGCCAACAGCATGCTGAGTAACATCGAAGACTCTTCCAGTTTTGCCATGGTAACACTTGTGGGGCTTCCTTTCTGAAGAGTACCCATTCCCTTGATGTCTCCAATATCACCTTTCTTAGACATTTGCAGGTATATGGCCAAAAGAACAAGTCCACGTTTTCTAAAACGCCTAGAAAACATATCGGGTGCCTCTCCCCTTTCCCTTTGTTGTTCATCATTTTGGCAAATTAACAGAAGATGGTTGGTTCCAGCCAAAAGGCCCTTCCTCCCTTTTTAAGCATGTCTTAAATATTTCCTCTGCATACATTTAGTACATCATATTGTGTTAAAATTTTGCTTCAACCAAATATAACTCATAAAATGTCTATTACATGTGTCCCTATATTTGCCCGTTCCAGTCCTTTCTGAAATTCAGAGCCTTATGTTTTCATTTCCACTCATTTAAAGAACTTTTACCTCGTCTTTAAGGGTATGCTTGGCAGCAATAAATTATTTTCCTTCATTCAAGAAAGTTTTCCTTTTCCCCTCACTCCTGAAAGATATTTTTGTTGCATATGGAATTGGTGGTTAATGGTTGCTTCTTTTGGCCCTTGAAAAATGTTATGCCATTTTTCTTCTGGCTACCATCATTCCAGATGAGAAGGCGCCTCTCATTTGGACTGGTTTTCCCCTACAAATTACACATGGTTAAACTCCAGCTACTTTCAGTTGCTTTCCTGAGTCCACCTTGCACAAGTTTAATCATGATGCGTCTTGGCACAGATTCCTTTGGGTTGATCCTGTTTGGGACTCACTCAGCTTCTTAGATCTACAGCTGTCTTTCACCAAATTTGAGAAGTTGCAGTCAGATTATTTCTTCAGCTCTTTTTTTGGTCCCACTCTATTCTTTCCTTCTGAAACTGCAATGACACAAGTGTTCTCTCTTTTATCATCCTTCCAGAGGTCTAGGAGACTTTTTTTTTTTCTTCAGTCTACTTTTTTCACATCGGGCAGGTTCTAATCTTGTCTTCCAGTCCGCCTGCCACTGCCACTCTATTGAGCCTATTCAGGATTTAAAGTACCATTATTTTCAGTTCTATCATTTCTTTTGGTTTTAATAAATAATTTTGATTTCTTGGCTGAGATTTTCTAATCTTTTGTTTCAAAATAATTTCTAATAACTTGTTGAAACATTTTTTTCATAGCAGCTTTCAAATCCTTGTCAGATAAATCAGGTAGCACCTGCTGATGGTCCTTTCTCATTCATAGGTGATATTCCTGGATCTTGGTATGAGTGATTTGCAGGAATTGTATAAATTTGTATGAATTGTATCCTGTATGTTTCTGATGTTAAGAGACCCTAGATCCAATTTAATCTTTTATGGGCAGCTTCCCTGCTAAAAAGGTATTAATACCAGGGATGCGTGGGTATGCACGTTCAGCTACCCGCTAGCCCCCCCATTCCCCATCACCCTGACAAAAGTCGGGTGATGACTCACATTGCCTTGTTGCAGACAGATGGGATGGGAGTTCAGCTCATTGACACCCTCCCAGCCAAAGTGTGGCTCCAACTCACCATTTCTGTTGCCTCTGTGTAAGATCAGCTACCCTCTGAGCCAAGCTACCACAAGGGAAGGGAAAGTCAAGGGCTAAGCCACACCAGTTTGTTGCTGCATCCGGGAGCAGAAGTTCAGCACCCCCATGGGCCCTACTTATACCAGAGGAGGGGCAGGGAGGTGGGGAGTGTCAGCTAGCTCCACTCCTCCATACCTCATTTGCCATCAGTAGGTGTGGAGGCTCACCTCCCCACCAGGGGATGATGGGGATGGAAGGGGTCAAGTGTAATGGTAATTAGCCTCCTGCTAGCACCACCTCATCGTGGCCGGTTGGGGCTGGAAACGGCCCTAAGCTGGGCCTTGCTGACGCTACCCTGGCAGAGAAGTCAGAGCACCACCTGCTCCTACCAGGCAGAGGGTAGAAGATCAGCTCCCCATGAGGCGCTGTCAGCATCACCTGGCAGGGGAATTGAAGTGCCACCTCCTTCTGCCAGGCAGGAAACGAAAGATTAACTCTCTTCTCAGGCATGCCTCCAGCCTCTGGGTGGGGAACCGAAGCATGCTGCCTGCTCTCGAAGCCTCGGAAGGGAGGAGGGCAGTTTCCTTGGTTTAGCTAGAGCAGAGTGAGTACCGACAAAAGGTCTGTTTTGTTAGACCACCCTCCCTTCCCCTGTCCTCTGGCTATGGGGAACAGGCTCTTTTCAGAGTTTTGCTGTCTGTGACTACTGGTGGTTCGGGGATGGAGGCTTCCGCAGCACCCTGTACCGGACATGTGGGAGACAGTAAGGAAACTGAGGGAACTGACCCCCTTGTCATTTCTCGAGTCCCCAGGACTCTGGAGTGGCCACAGTCTTCTCTCTACCTTTCAGCATCTTCCTATGCTTCTTTGTTACATGAAGTCCAGGGATTTTGAGTCCTGAGAGGGTAGAGAGAAATGGGGCTGCTCCACCATTCCCATTGTTTCATCTTTCTTTGCTATCTTGCGCAGTTTCTACTTTTCCTTTCCTGACTCCCACTGGTCTGGTTGCGTTACTATTCATTTCGTTTTTGCTCCTGTGAATGTGAAAGTTCCACTGCTTAACTTTCCTCTTCCTGGCAGTAGTGATCAGTCCCATATTTTACGACTATTTCTTACAGACTACTTTCTCCACAAAGACCCTCTTTATCCTTCAATCTTCCAAAGAAGACAAGACCTTCAGAATAATTTCCCTGTCCCCATCTTCCATGTGGCAAATGTTTGAGCACCTACTATGTACCGGGTGAAGAAAAGATAAGGAACAAAATAACATCCCTGCCCTATGATGCTTATAGTCTACTGGGGAACTGAAAAAAAAAAAAAAAAAAAAAGATATGTACCATTATGCATCTTATCCCAGTAAGTTAATAAAGCAGTTGTTTTAAATACAGAACAATCAGGAGGCAGCTTAGAAGTAACTTGGTAAGCCAGGTGGGTAACGCTTAGAGGGTAAAGATAACTGGCACCATCCACACAGAACCTTGTAGGCCACAGTAAGGATTTTAAGTTGTATTCTAAGTGCAATAGGATTTATAATCTAAGTGAGCCGTGGAAAGACATTATTAGATTTATGTCACTCTGGCAACTGGATACAGAAGTTAAAAGTTAGGGCCACCATTTATAAGGCTTATTAGTGATGATGGTGGCCTGGAATGGCAGCAATAAGGCTGATTATAAGTGACTGGTTTCAGGGTATGTTTTAAAAGCAGAGACAACAGAATTTACTAATGGGATTCAGTGTGAGAAATAAGAGAAGAAAAAAACGGAGGATAACTCCAAGATTTGGGGCCTGAGTGACTGGGTAAATGATAAAGCCACTTATTAAAATGGGAGACACTAAGTGAGAGAGATTTGAAAAAAAAAGAAAGAAAACTCGATAGTGGTTTCAGACATGTTAGATGTGAAAAGCCTGTGAGATATCTAAGATGACTGACCACTGGAAATATACCTCTAGACTTCTGGGAAAGGTTGAAGCTAGAGATAAACAAAGGAGACTGCCCACAAAGAGAAGAGAAGTCAAGAACAGAATAAGGACTGAACCTGAGGATATGAAGAGAAGATTCAATGAAGGAAACAGAATGAGCTGCCGCCAGCGAGACAGGAAAGTACAGTGCCCTGGATTCTAAGTGAAGAATGGTGCCACGTGCTGTGCGGGGCTGTCGTGGGGCCTCTGGAATGTGCTCCTGTCCTCACACCTGGCCCTCTCACCTCCAGGATCTGCCTCCAAGAGCCTCAGTCCTCCCAGCAACCTTGCTGACTCCTGCCTCTACTTTCTCACACTCTTTACGGCGCTATGACAGCTACTTGTGGTCATTTGAAAGGGACAGCAGGGAAGAACGGGAGGACAATTAAGTGGAGTTGGTACCCAACAGCTTCTTCTCTCAAGCGTAGGCTCCACCATCTACTGAGAGTGAAAGAGGCCAGCGTAGAGTGAGAACTGCTGCTTTCAGCAACAAACAAGTCAACCTATCAAGGAAAGGTGAAAGGACTACAGAACAGTCTTGAAGAGCCAGCTATACGCGGAAACTATAAATGTGGAAAATACTGCAGACTGACCCACTTCAATCTACTCCACCTTCTAGCCCTGCAGAGTCTGGAAAGCTGAAAACCACATTTCCCAGTTCTCTTGCTACTGGGGTTCTGCTCTAGATTTAGGTTCTGTCAGATCATGATAAACGTGAATCACGCAAAACACAAATTGTATGGTCCAACTGGGTTAAGAATGAAACTGAACTAAGTGGGGAGAGAAGCAGAGTGTGACGTAGCCACTTTGCTCTTGTGGACAGCAGCTGAGGTGGTATGGTTCTGGGGCCAGCAGTGGAGCAGCAACAGCCAAATCAGCAGCCCCATGTCTGGGCTAGATGCTGGCCACCCTGGCAGCCCAGTCCCACAGGGCAGCCTTGGGAATTGCTCCCAGCAGGTCGTGTTAGAGTATGTTTTTAAGTACGCTCAACAATTCACCAAGAAATTTAATTCCCTGTAATAAATTGCTTTCTGCTTAAAGTAGGAAGAATTAGAGTCTGTGCTCGACAACTGGACCCTGACCAATACCATCGTCAAAGTTGTTCTAATTTATCCAGAAGTGCTGAGCCACAAAGGTACAAGAGAAGGGAAGGGCAGGGAGTTTGTGCTAGGTTAGGGGTATGCATGGTAGGACAGATTACAAAACAGGCAAGCCAGTTCAGGGTTCTGATGTAGGAGTTAGAAATGAGCCTGGAATCTAGGCTGAGTATGAAAGGAAATAAAGCCACTGCCAACATACAAGAAGTCAGAGATAATGAGAGACACAGACAGGTAGGAGACCAAGACAAAACAAAAGATAAGCATTCCATAGTCACAGTCGAGAAACCTCTTTGACCTCATTAAATGGCAACACAAGGTTATGAAACGTAATGAACACCTCTGCAGAAATGGCACACTCCTTTCACACACCATTTGTATGTACTTTCCAAACACCAGTGACGTCCCCAGAATGTCTAGAAAACACGGCAGACATTCCAAAAGTTTCTCAATATCATAATTTTTGCCAAGAACGGGCTGTATTGACTCTGTATTTTCGCCTTCAATAGAAATCAGGTACCCTCCCTCCCCTGACAAAGCAACAGAACCACAGGAAGCAGCCTAGTTCCCAATTTCTTAAGCAGGAGACCTGAACTCTTTCCTAGACAGCATACCTGTGAGAATGCCAAAGTCAAACACACTGCCCCAAGTAGCAGCTTCTCCTTTCTCGGTGCTGCCCTTATAAAAGGTTACGATACACTGATAGGGAAAAATCTAAGAGCCCTTTTCTGGACAACGAGGCTCAATCCCCAGGCTCAACTTAGCCTTCAATTCTAATCAGCAGTAATGTCCAAGTGGTAAGCTGAATAACCGTTTAACTTAAAATGTTAGCATTATTTAGGCACTGTTAATAAAATTTAATATGAGAATCAATAAAAAACTTGGCAGATTTACCAAAAATATTTCCTGTATCTATTCCTGGGGGAAAAAGAAGTTATTTGGAAATAGAAGCACCTTACTGGCTGAATGTCAGAACCTTTAAAAGTATCGCTGTCCCCTACAGCACATTATGACATTCCTAGAAGTTGTTCCAGCCTCTACTAACTTTAATTATAAAATGCAGAGCCTTTCTAGGGCCTAGAAACAGAATAATTGTAAAATAAATGGCAGACCATTTACATTTATTGAAAATGGCAATAAGAGTTGTTTTTCAAAATAGATAAGATTCCATTATCATGCCTTTAGAATGACTCTGACTTCATTTTAGAAGATTTACTACTTATGAAAATGTGCAAAAGGGCAATTTTAAGTTCTTGAATCCTGTTGAACCATATCCCTTTTCACCCACAAAATAAGAATTTACATACAGAAAAGATATAATGCCAGAATAACAGGAAAAAGCGGAGAACAATTGACAGCACTGACATTAACGAATGGAACCCTGCTAGGATTAATTTGTACAACTTTAGTCACACTTGTAAGTAAGCCATGCCCTGTACATTAATCATCGAGAAAAAGATGAGACTTAAAACTATAATTCAATAAAGAAATTTTTTAAGTTTTCCATGGATAACCAAAAATAAATCAGTTTAAATCTCCAAAATCTCAGTGATTAGTGTACTTCAAAACTTTAGACATATTAACTTTTAAGAAAATAATAGTTTGAATAAAGTATTTTTTAACCTGCAACAGATTCAACACCATCCTCTAAGCATAAAGAGGCTGAATACTAGTCAAAATAAAATAAGGCATGAGAAAGTTACATTCTGAAATTGAAGTAGTTAGCTGATTTTTAGTACCTGTAAAGTAAGCAGTAACTAATGTTTACCATAAAATGCAAAGCTACATTGCAAGGTTCCATTTTATTGTAAAACTTAGATTTTCTTATCAAAATACCTTTAAAAGTATTTCCAAATAACACGTCTGAAAGTCAACTAATTGGTACTGCCTTCAAATAAGCTGCACCTGAGATCATCTTCAAGTAATAAGTGGTTGAGATTAAAAAAAAAAAAGTTGACTGTGCCCAGTCTTATGAACCTGGTATCCAAAGGAAAGGTGTTTCTCACCAAGCAAAATCATCCTTTAAAGACTTGTGTTCAGATATGACACCAAAAGCACAACAAAAGATAAATTGAGCATCAAAATTAAAAACTTCTGCACTTCAATGAATGCCATCAAGAAAGTGAAAAGAGGACCCACAGAATTAGAAAATCACACCTGATAAAGCACTTATATCTAATATAAAAATAATTATCACAACTCAATAAGACAACTAATGTAAAAAATGGGCAAAGGATCTGATACATATTTCCCCAAAGAAGATGCGTAAATGGACAATACACACATGAAAAGATGCTCAACATTATTAGCCATTGAGGAAGCACAAGTCAAAACCACAAGATACCACTTCACACTTACCAGCATCATGCACTGGCCTATATTCTGTTGCTATAACAGAACACCACAGACTGGGTTTTTTTGTTTGTTTGTTTTGAGACAGAGTCTCGCTCTGTTGCCAGACTGCACTGCAGTGGTACAATCTCGGCTCACTGTGATCTCTGCCTCCCAGGTTCAAGTGATTCTCCTGCCTCAGCCTCCCAAGTAGCTAGGATTATAAGCACGTACTACCACACCCAGATAATTTTTGTATTTTTAGTAGAGATGGGGTTGCACCATGTTGGCCAGGCTGGTCTCAAACTCCTGACCTCTTGATCCACCTGCCTCAGCCTCCCAAAGTGCCGGGATTACAGGCGTGAGCCACCACAGCCAGCCCTATTTTTATGTTTTTTAAAAGACAGGGTCTTACTCTGTCATCCAGGCTGGAGTGCAATGACAGGATCAAAGTTCACTGCAGCCTCCTGGACTCAAGCAATCCTCCCAACTCAGCCTTCCAAGTAGATAGGACTACAAGTGCACCACCACACCTGGTTGTTTTTTTGGTTTTTTGTTTTTCTTCTTTAAGAGAAATGGTTTTGCTATGCTGTCCTGGCTTGTCTCGAATTCCTGTTCTTAAGCAATCTTCTTGCCTTGGCCTCCCAAAGTGTTAAGACTGCAGGCATGAGTCACTGTGCCTAGCCCTAGACTCGGTAATTTATAAAGAAAAGCTGACATGTCTCATGGTTCTGGAAGCTATGAAGTCCAAGACCATGGCACTGGCATCTGGTGAGGGCCTTCCTGCTGTATGACATGGCAGGAGGCATCACATGACAAAACAATGCAAACACACGCATGTCAGTGCAAATCTCTTTCTCTTCTTACAAAGCCAACAGTCTCATCATGGAGGCCTCACCCTGATGACCTTTATCTAATCCTAATTACCTCCCGTAGGTCCACCTCCAATCAACATATGAATTTGAGGATGAAGTTTCCAACACATAAAATTTAGGGAACACATTCAAACCACAGCAGATGATTACTTTAAAAAAGGAAAATAAGTGTTAGAGAGAAATTAGAACCCTCACACATTGGTAGTGGGAATGTAAACTAATGCAGCCATTTAGGAAACTAGCGGATCATCAAATGCTTAAACAGAGTTACTATATGACCCAGCAATTCCACCTGTAGGTACATACTCAAGAGAAATGAAAACACATGTCCACACGAAAATTCATATGTGCCAGCATTATTCACAGCCACCAGAAAGTGAAAATAACCCAAATATCTGTTTATCAACTGGTAAACGGGAAAAAAAAAAAAAGTGACATATGCATACAAAGAAATACTATTTAGCCATAAAAAGGAATGAAGTATAGACATCTACTCGGTATCCATAGCGAATTGGTTCCAGGACCTCCTATGCATACCAAAATCCATGGAGGCTCAAGTATCTGATATAAAATGGTATAGTATTTGCATATAACCTATGCACACCCTCTCCTATATTATCATCTCTAGATTACTTATAATACCTAATAAGCATAAATGCTATATAAGTAGTTGTTATACTGCATTGGTTAGGGAATAATAACAAAAATGAGTCTGCATATGTTCAGTACGGATGCAGTTTTTTAAATATTCTTAATCTGTGACTGAACGCCAGATGCAGAACGCACCAATACAGAGAACTGACTGCAGTAGTAATACACACCACCACATGAAGAGTGGAGAACAGCACACCAAGTTAAAGAAGCCAGTCAAAAATGGCATGTCGGATGATTCCACTTACATGAAATGTCCAGAAAAGGCAAATCTAGAGAGATGCAAAGGAGATTAATAGTTCCCCTAGGGTAGGGGGTGAAGATGTGGTGTGATTAGAGCTAAGAAGGGTGAGGCTTCTTTTAGAGAGATGAAAATGTTCTGAAATTGACTACTGAGAGTTGCACAACTCTGAACTCTAAATATCCTAAAAACTACTGAATTGTACACTTTGAATAGATGAATTATATGGCAGATGAATTATATCTTGAATAAAGCTGTTTTTAAAAATGTATATAAAAAAGGAGCTTGTTTCCTTCCAAGGAGATCAAAATGAGGAGACAGGAAAGGATCTGCTTTTCCCTGAAGTCATAAAAGAGTGCATCATGGATGTGGTTTAGAACCAAGAGTGTTGGGAGCTTAAATGAGTACCAACCATTATCTGCAAAATGTAAGATGCTATTCCTCATACATACATAACCATTTCTTCAAATGTAATTTGTCATTAACAAAATATAAGTCAATTTAAATAAAAAATGCATTTAAAGACATACCTGGCCGGGCGCGGTGGCTCACGCCTGTAATCCCAGCACTTTGGGAGGCCGAGGCGGGTGGATCACGAGGTCAGGAGATCGAGACCATGCTGGCTAACATGTTGAAACCCTGTCTCTACTAAAATACAAAAGTTAGCCGGGCGAGGTGGCAGGTGCCTGTAGTCCCAGCTACTCGGGAGGCTGAGGCAGGAGAATGGCGTGAACCCAGTGGCGGAGCTTGCAGTGAGCTGAGATCTGGCCACTGCACTCCAGCCTGGGCGACAGAGCGAGACTCCATCTCAAAAAAAAAAAACATACCTACTTAAATAATGTCCAGTGGTAGCCAGGGAGGGGATAAACGGCATCGGTGAACATCGTAAAAGACTACATTGATGAGACCTTTTGTTTGGGTAATCCAGCATTATTTTTCAATTATAGTATTTTTCAATGATTCCTTACATTTCCATGATAGGAAATCTACCTTTTGAATTTTCTTACAAAAATATGTCAAACTACACAAAGTTGTTCACTGCATGATCACTCCTACTTACTGAAAAAAAAAAAAAAAAAACAGCCAAACCACCTAGCAGCCCATCAGCTGAACTAACGAAACAGTATAGTCTATGCGGAATACTTCAGTCACTAAAGGGAAAATAGATCTATGTGTGTAGTCATAGAAAGATTTCTAAGGCACATAAGTAAAAGACGGATCAAATGGAGAGCACATGATCCTATTTGTATGAATTTTTGAAATATATACTGACATACAAAGATTTTATGGAAAAAAATACACCCACAAAAATTCATAGCAGTTATCTTTGAGTAGAAGGATTAGGGGAAGGAGACTTTTATATAATACACTTTTCTGCTGTTTGAATTTTAACCAGGTTTTTTTCATATATAAATAAATATTTTAAAAATCATACTGCCTTCCTTTCTGTGTGAAGTTTGGGTCTTGCCACACAAATACAAGCAACCCAGATCATCTGAACTAGAATGTTAGCATGATCTAAAATGAAATCATCATCATCATTTATAAGCAACTTCAATATATGTCTAAAAGCAAATTCTAAGAGCTCATAAATGTAGACCTTAAAATAAGCCTAATTCTGTTTTATGATACATTACTTCATTTCAAATAATTCAAAATAACACCATAATGTACTAATCAGATTGGATAAAGTGAAAATATTTTTTAAATATCATTTGTCATTTTGCCTCTGGAAGACTTGACTTTGTTCAACAGTTAAAATATTTCAACTACAGATTTCCACATTATTCTTCCCAATTATCTTCAGGCGGAAAGTTAAACACGCACAGAATAAGAATGCCATACTAGTAACACGTTATTTTTAGGCAGTTCTATTCTGAATATGCTCCACATAGTAATCTAATTTTCACAGCCTCCAGAGGGACAAACAGGAAAAGCACGATCACTCCCTTTTTACACATGCATAGTGACAGGGTATCAAAATACACCGCCTATCATTCAACATACGACAGAACAACAACTATAGGTACAGACACCCTCTGTGCCAGAAGTGTTAAGAATTCAGACTTGAGTTTTCGATGGGTAATTACAGCATTACATAATACTCCTGGGGTATGGAAAAGCATACCGTAATCAAACACATTACTATTTCTGCAAAGAAATGTATGAATATTCACATCAAGTAGGATAAATAAAGATATAGCTGTTCAGGTCAAGTTTTGCTTCCAAATGAGTTATGAAACATTCTGCTGTCAGAATTTTTTTTTTTCTTTTGGAACTACAGATATGGGATTCCGGGCCTACACTGGGCAGCTTTCAGCTGGAATATTATTTTTCTCTACTGAAAAATATTTTCTTATATAGCAAACCCGCTTTAAATCTCAACGCTAAATCCCTGTTTGGAGAGATGGGTATGTGAAGTAAAACCTTACAAAGATCATCTCAGGGTTTTCTAGAAACCCAAAAGCATCATTTTAATCACAAAACCAGTCGCTTGCTTCCAGCAGCTGTATATAAATAAAATCAGTAAAAGCTAAGTGTGAGCAGCCAGAGAGGAGATAAAATTTATTGCTACTTAATTAGCAGCCTCTTCCTTGTTATCTCTGAAACCTTCCACATGGCATATCTGCAGATAGCTGTCTCCATCAGCCTCTTCCTTCAATTTCTCTCTTCTCTAAACTGAAGATCCCCACCTGGTTCCTTCAACCATTCCCTGTGTGACACTATTCTCTAATGTCACCATGCTGGTCACTCTCTTCTGGAAATGCTCATTTGTCAATGTTCTTCTGAAGATGTCACACCCAAGATCAAACACTGCAGATGCTACCAGACCAGCTCATAGTCTGGTTATCTTTCTGGAACTGAACATTATCTTTACATCTGACAGCTTAAAACTATTCAACCTAAGAGCTAAATTACACTTTTGCAATTGGTGTAAACCCACAGGAAGAAAATTAACTCACTATTAAAGTTTATAGCCACTTTGTACCCAATAAGTATATTTTAAAAATACTAATTTCAGTAATAAACAGATGTAAATACAAGTGAGGCATCACAGGTTAAATGATAGCCTGAGAAGCCTCTTGCTTCACAAAATGAAAAGAAGGAAACCAGGTGGGATATAGATGAACCAAAATTAGCCATGAGTTGAAATTACTTAAACTGAGTGATGGATGCATGTTCTACCACTGTATGTATTTACATTTTCCGTGATAAAAAAAATTAAATAAAAAATAAATGAATTGAAATAATTAATTTAGAAAGCAGTGTTGGTGAGAAGATCTAGCAATGGGGACTCAGTGGGTGTGTAAACCAACACTACCTTTCCAAAGGGCAGCTCTGTGGTAGGGAACAAGACATCCTCTATGAGCCAGCAAACCTACTTCAAAGTATTTACCCTAAACTAACAGAATTATCAGACAACCGTATTCATCATAGCATAGTTTATAATGAAGAACCAAAACAACTTCAATGCCTAGCAATATCAGAGTAAACTAAACTATGACTCGCAGTGGAAGAGCACACATCCACTGAAAATAATGTCTATCTACATTTATAGTTTTGAAAACAGGCAAGGTGTGGACTGAAAGAATACAAAACAGCATATAATTTGATCCCATTAAATATGTACACTTTTACATATGTATATAAGCACAGAGATTTCTACAAACATGTTCACCAAAATGTTAACAATGGTTATCTCTGGGTAAAAGGATTTCTGTTGATTTCTACTTTCTCTATACTTTTATATACTCTACAATTTCCTATGAACAACTACCATTTTTACTAAGCTATTAGGAGGCAAGAAACTAACCACCTTGTTAAGTTACATTAAGAAATACTGTACAGTAGCTTCACTATATGTACACACATTAGAATAGATACAGCCAAGTATATGTCTGCCCTTTTATTTGGTTGGCTCTTTATCCCTATGAGTGTACTCCAGATACAACCAAGTGAGATGGTCTTTGCTAGGCCTCTCCAAGGGAGGATGTTTGATTCAGGCAGCCTAGTCATGGTTTCTAAAAGCACACCACTTTTCCTGCAACAACAACCTGTTAAGATTTTCCTGCACAGGAAAAACCAGTTGAGCAAAATGTCAGAGAAATTCAATAGAACTGAGGACTATCTATGTACTTTGTAAAAAATTTGTAAGACATTATCCAGCAATTTTTCCGATACTTTTATAACAGACATAAAGCTATATTATTTAGCTATATTAATAATTTTACACAGGAAGCTGGTTCATTGTGTTGATACATCCTTTAATCTTTTATGACAGTTCTACGATGGAAACAGTTACCTTTATAAACCTATTGTCTGTAATTAATCATCATTTTGGTCCCTGGGAATTAGGATTACAGAAAAAGAGCTTCACATGCTTATAATAAAAAATTTTAGGAGCAATGCCTCAATTCTTTTAAAAGTATATCTATGTTTCTCTCCTTAAATTGGTATTCGTTGAATATTAATGAAAATATAAAGTAAAATTACTTATTTCATTTATAATTGTAAGCAATAATCCATGGCATTAAAGGAATACAGAGCAATAGGTTAAGATGTTAAATATAAAGGTTAGGATATTATACATTAAAGGTTAGGATTACGATAAAACATGCAATTAGGAAAAAACAGGCTATTAATGCTCAGATCACAAATCCTTGTGTATTCCATGTTTAAGATATGGTCTATGGTTGTAAGATCTCAAATCTCCACATCAGAAACTATGTTTTAAGCATCACCTGTGAGACTGAAGCATCACCAAAAAAGTGGTTTGGGAGAGAATTTTAAGATCTCCTTCTCAGGGAACCTAGGATGCTTTTGCTGACAGTGACGATAAATGCAGTTCCAGAGAAACATAACCAATAGCTGTTCCACCACCAGAGTCTACCACTGAATATGTGGCTTGAATACAGTTTCCTAAAGCTTGTCCTCTGTTAAAAATTAAAAAAAAGTTCAACATGGAAAGTTTACCTTCCGTTAAGAAAAATGAAGCATGAGAGGACTTTCGTGCAAACGTGTGACCATAAGAACTTTCAGATTCTGAAATCTTGCCCTTTACTTTTTTCTGGGCATAGGTTTAATAAAATTACAGGAGAAAACTGAAAGCATTGGTCAAAAAAATAAAAATATAAAAACCAGCAACCACCTCAAATTGAATCCATTAGGATGACTTTTCTAAAGAACAGTTTTCCAGTTTCTATTTTAACAGCAAAAGTAAGAGCCTACTTTTGCTTTGAGTGCAAAACCCATTTTTATAACTAAAAATTACAGTTATAAAATGGGAGTGTATTTCCTATTACAGGGAAGATAAAGTATCTAGTTCCACATCATCTTTGATCACCAGGTCCCATACTCAGGAGCAAACAAACTTCCAAGAGCTCCCTCCTAACTATTCTTATCCCATGCTCCAAACATTTTACACATCGGCTGTTTACGCCTACTTTTCAAAGGCTGAAAGTTCATCAAATTAACAGGCAAGCAAAAAACTGCCTCTAAGGGAGTCATTGAGTAGGTAAGGCTTCTGGGGTACCAGTAAATATTCTAATGCTTTGATTTGGGTATTACTTACATGCGTATGTCTCTTTGTGAAAATTTATCAAGCAATATATTATTTGTCTTCCTTTCCATATATACATTTTAATAAAAATTTACTTTTAAAAAACATTCTTACAATCAAAACAATCTACCCAATTTCAAATGCTAAAAGAGAACCAGAAAATGACCACGAAAAATGAATCTGACCTGACAACAAACAGCAATGTGAAAAAGGAGAAAAACATGAGTATCTCCCTAGAATAGATACCAGATTTTACTGTGAGGGCCAACAGCCCATTTACACTCATTTCTCTCATGCTTACTTCTACATGAGATGGATTACGTGATACAATTATTGTAACACACAGAGGAATATGAGACCAAACGGCTGGGAGGCCGAGACGGGTGGATCACGAGGTCAGGAGATCAAGACCATCCTGGCTAACAAGGTGAAACCCCGTCTCTACTAAAAACTACAAAAAAAAAACTAGCCGGGCGAGGTGGCGGCACCTGTAGTCCCAGCTACCTGGGAGGCTGAAGCAGGAGAATGGCATGAACCCGGGAGGCGGAACTTGCAGTGAGCTGAGATCCGGCCACAGCACTCCAGCCTGGGCGACAGAGCGAGACTCCGTCTCAAAAGAGAAGATGACATTTCACTGGCTAAAGAAGAACCTTTACCCAATCTAGCTACAGATCGCTAAACTATGAACACTGTGATAGGCAGAATTCAAAAATGTTCTGCCCCAAACTCTGGAACCTGTGACTAAAAATGAGATCTCACTCTTGTGACGTCATATTCTATGGCACACTTAACCGGAAGGCAGGGAAATTATTAAGGTGGACCTGATCTAGGTACACGAATCCAGAGTTTCTCCAGCTAAAAACGTAAGTCAAAAGTACTCAAAGCATACAAAGGACCTGCTACACCATTGCTGGTTTGAAGATGGAGTGGGGCACACGAAAAGAAACCAAGTTGGCCTCTAGAAGCAGGGTGTGGCCCCAGCTGACCGCCAGCAAGAAAACAGGAGCCTCAGTCCTATAGCCACAGGAACTGAACATGACCAGTAATGTGAGTGGGTTTCGAAGTGTATTTTTCCCTAGAACCTCTAGACATCTTATGGCCCAAACACTGGCCAATGTTACCACATATTTTCTTCGTATCTTTCACAGCAAGTTCTGGAAATTCAATAGGCACATGCAGCAATTGTGATAAAGAAAAAAGAATTACACAACATATTCATTCACTCAAACATGAAGTAGGTTCCCATTAGGTACCAGGGACCGTGCTGGGTGCAGGGAATGTAACAATGAATAAAGCAATCCTGTCTTTTGAAGTTCACAGACTTGGTGAAGACTGAAACTCAGCAAATGAATTGAAATTTGCCTGGCCCTAGGTGGTGTGGGGGAAGGGGGCTAGGAGACAGCATCACAGTTAAAGGGACCTGCAAACAAAAGGACAAAACCTGGTCTGGTGCATTGGTTCACGCCTGTAATTGCAGCACTCTGGGAGGCCGAGATGGGCAGCTTGCTTGAGTCCAGGAGTTTGAGACAAGCCTTAGCAACATGGCAAAACCAAAACCAAAACCAAAACTAGCCAGGTATGGCAGCACACACCTGTGACCCCAGCTACTTGGAAGGGTGAGGTGGGAGGACTGTATGAACCTGGGAGGTAGATGCTGCAGTGAGCTGTGATCACACCACTGCACCCCAGCCTAGGCAACGGAGGCAGAGACAAAGTCTTGTGGGTAAAGGGGGGAAACGGGGTGGGGGACAACACATTAGGTGAGGAGAAGGAAGCAAAAGAGTGGAACTACCATATGCCATGTGAAACCAGGAAGAGATTATACTGCAAAGGAAAACAAAGCTCAGATTATAAAGATCCCTGAATGCCACTGAATTTTTTTTTTTAAAAGGAAAGTGTAGGCAACAATCTGACAAACTGGAATTCTCGTACATTGTTGGTGGAAATGGAACATGGTTCAGCCACTGTGGAATAGAGTTTGGTGATTCCTTGAAAAGTGAAACACAGGATTGCCATATGACCCAGTAATGCAACTCCTAGTCACATACCAAAAAGAAGTGAAAACAGGTGCTCAAACACACACATGTTCACAGCAACACTATTCACAATAACCAAAAGGTGGAAACAACACAGATATCCATCAACAGAAAAATGGATAAACAAACTGTTGCACATACATACAATGGAGTATTATTCAGTCATAAAAAGAAATGATGTACTGACACATACACAACCCAGACGAACCTCAAACATCACGCCAGGCAAAAGCAGCCAGACACAAAGTCTTATTCCTGCATATAAAATATTCAGAATACATAAATCCACAGAAGCAGAACACGGGTGGATGGTCATTAGGGGCTGCTTAATGTGCATGGGACTTCCTTTGGTGGGGGATGAAACTGTTCTGGAACTAGAGGTGGTGATCACACAGCATTCAATGTATTCAATGCCACTCAACTGTTCACTTTAAAATAGTTCATTTGATGCTGTGTGGCACCTAAGTAAAAAAAAAAAAAAAAATACTTTAAAAGAAAGAAGTTAATAAAAATGACCTGTAGAGGGAGAGGGCAAACAGGTTGGGGGAACAAGGGTATAAGCAGAGCTTCCGTGTATACATTCTGCTACAGTGTGACCTCAGAATCCTGTAAAGATGTTTACAATGGAAAGAAAGAAAGAAAGAAAGAAAGAAAGAGAGAGAGAGAGAGAGAGAGAGAGAGAGAAAGAGAAAGAAAGAGAAAGAAAGAGAAAGAAAGAAAGAAAGAAAGAAAGAAAGAAAGAAAGAAAGAAAGAAAGAAAGAAAGAAAGAGAAAGAAACAAAGGAGAGAGAGAAGGAAGGAAGGAAGGAAGGAAGGAAGGAAGGAAGGAAGGAAGGAAGGGGAGAGAAAAAGAAAGAGAAAGAGAGAAACAGAGAGTGAAAGAGAAAGAGAGAGAGAAACAGAGTGAAACAGAGAAACAGAGAGAGACAGAGAAAGAGAGAGGACAGAGGGAGAGAGGACAGAGGGAGAGAGGAGAGGGGGAGAGGGGAGAGGGGAGAGGGG
>NW_016803657.1:5081086-5101037 GCF_001698545.2 Rhinopithecus bieti | reverse complement strand
AAGGGGAGAGAGGGAGAGAGGGAGAGAGGGAGAGAGGGAGAGAGGGAGGAAAGGGAGGAAAGGGAGGAAAGGGAGGAAAGGGAGGAAAGGGAGGAAAGGGAGGAAAGGGAGGAAAGGGAGGAAAGGGAGGAAAGGGAGGAGGATGAGGAAGAGGAGGAGGAGGAGGAGGAGGAGAAACCAACCCGTATTCATTGTATTAAATACCAGGTTTAAAAAATAACTTGTCAAAACATGAAGAATGTTTCTTTGGGAAGTAACTTCAGATACTATATGTAAAATGTCTAACTGTTGGGGAAAAAAGCACAACTTGTCATTCATGTCAATGGTTTTTACAGCAATTCAGTATCAACCAAGTAAGTGCACTGAGTTCCTACAACAGGAAGCCAGGTTCTGACATATTCTCACACAATTCACATTCCTAGGCTGAGTCTCTAGAGCCAGAGGTAGTACAACAGGCCAAAGTTCACGGCTCACAAAGCTGGCCACCTGGGACTCTGTCATTAGTACTGTACTTTAAGAAACGTTATGTGCGCTGAAGAAATCAACTCAAATTAAGTGACCCAGCAAAATCAAAGAGGATTTTCCAACTTGTTTTCACTTTGATTTTGACGTTTCTAAGAAATCTGTCAAAAAAATTCTATAGTATCATCTTCCTTGTGAATTTTTTAAAGGATTTTAGTTTCAAAAGGTTTTATTTCACATATGATAAATACACGCAGTAGTTTTCATTTCGAGAGCCTTCAGTTGATAAGCACTGAAATATCTTAAAATTTTACGACTGCAAGACATCCACAAATCCTATATTAGCAGAAGTTAAATTTCAGAAGAAAAATACAGAAACTTCAAGAGCTTCGTGATTGTGTCTGGAGTATACAGGCAACATTCAATTTTTGTCAAGCACAAAGTTTAAATTAAGACTGCTGAGTCCTAGCTGGGGTTTGTTTTGTTTTTTTTAACCCATATTTTCCTCACAGTACCGACATACTAATTTCTCCAATTCCTGAGACATACCAAAATTGTTAAACATTGTTTTGTTATCACTGTATTATAAAGTTGGGTCTCACTCTAGATCCAGCAAGATATGACTGGTCTTATGGTATTTTCTTTTTTAACAAAGATAAGTAGTTGAACAAATCCCCTGTGTCAAGCAGGACTTATTCCGGGATGGCCATGATTAATATTAAAACAGGTCAACTGCTTAAAACATGCAAGATCTTTGGGTAAAATCTAGAAAGACCATGAGCTAGCATCACAGATGGATTTAGTTTGATTTCTGATTATGTGTAAAGAACAAAAGTTAGTTAAAAATGCTTCATCTTTAGGGTTTTCATATACCAACCAAGGTGCAAGCAGGAGGAAATCAATATTAACACTAATTTTTTAACCAGGAACTCTGACACCGAAATACACAATTCTGACTGCTAAAGAGCAGCATGTTACTATAGTAACAGGAGTTCTTAGTCTATATAATATAACAATATATACTTTTATTTTACTTCTAGCTATCTCCAAAGTATGTATAATACAAGAACTTATAAAAGATAGGGGAAAAAAATATATTAAAAAAAAAAAAGCTGTAACTGCAAAGGATGGCAAAGATACCCGGAAATTAGAATCAGGTCTCCAGAAGGCTGACCTCCTTCAGCGCATGTGTGCAGTGGGAAGCACAGGCAGGGGAGAATGAGAGGGGAGTGTATGTATGAAACAGTCATCTGGAGCTTCCAAAACCCACACATCAGGAGAATGGGAAAGGGGGAATAAATCAGGGAGAACATTTTCAAGAAGGTAGAAGAATTGTGATTCTGTCTCACCATATCCCTCCACCACATCCAGGCAATTCTATTAGGCAAGGTGAAATTCATTTTTTCACATTCTCAGAAAGCCCTGGTCCATGGTCAAGCTGTCATCTCTTTCAATGCTCAAATTTTCAGAAAAGAAAATGCAAAGAATAAAAAAATAAAAAAGGGTTAGACTTAGGCAAATGGAAGAGGAAACCAGATTTGTAATATAAAGTAGAAACAGTATAACTAAAGTGAAATCCTTAAACAGAACATTTCAAATGTATTTCAAAATGCTACATTTTTATTTCTTTTATGATGGAATGGCAAAAAAAGGTAACTGAGTTGGCAATAAACAGACCAGAGACACACAGGCTATCACGAGACACCCTGGGAGAGGAGAATAGACCCTCCTTCATCACTGCAGCATACAATGGCAGAAACTTCCAAGGGACAAAAACAGATTATCAAAGAGTACATATACGTATCAGTAAGTAATGAAAGCCTGCCAGGCCAAGAAGCCAGAGCATGTACTCTTCAGGAGATAATAAAAAGAAACTTCTAAAAGGTAAGCCAGCTTGGTAAGGCCACACCAGCCGTGGGTGTAGATGGGAACACACTGATCAGGAATTAATACCTTGAGTGCCACCAGTCTAAGCCCCCAGATGCTCTTACAGGCACTCAACCCATTACAAGGCCCTCTGCAAGCATTTCTGGGTACAACAATCCTTACTCCTCCAAGCGAGACAGCTTGGCAGACATGTGTCAAATGAGAGCCATCCCTCCCCTGTGGAAAAGGGTGGGGGCTTCCCACAGCGAAACTGCTTGTACTCTGAAGCAGAACGTTAAAATAGCCCAGGGAGACAGTTCTTCCAGTTTCTAGGCACCACACTTTTCTATTTTCCACACATACATACACCACGCCCTGCATATCATTCATTCTCCGTGAGCCCCCACTGCCGGAGTTTCCATGCAAATTTTAATTTAACAATGCGGTTTTTTGTCCTTCCCATCCCCACCTACTCCCCCTCATGAATGTCCTTCCTCAGGCCACCCCCGGATAGGCCCACACTGCTGACTGCTTCTGTGGCATTTCAGCCCCACATTTATTCCTGTCTGCCAGGTACCATCTGTATCCAAATCTCAGTTCTATCCCAGCTGAAATCCCAAACACAAAAGGGATCATCCTGTCTAGTGACTTGAATAAATTTGATTGTCAATATTAAGTTCACTCTGGAGCATCGCCAAGAAAATATTCCTTCTCTGTTGAGTTTTTCTACTACTAAACCACCAATGATGGTACCTAATGCAATGGCAAGGGCTATGCTAGGTCAATATATTCATCAACAGGCCAAGAAACCTAAAAAAGTAAAAGAAATATGTAACATTTGTTGGGGATAGGTTCAGGAGGGAAGTGGGAGAGAAGATAAACTATGGAATTGGAAGACAAGGACAACCAAGGCAAGATAAAAAGGTCACAGAACAAGTAATAAGTAACGCCTTCTGTGTATTTCAGTTGAGAAAGGAGAAACACATTAGGGGTTCATTTGATCTGATAAATTAATGAGTACAATAGCTATGATTTATTAAGCAAGACACTGTGCTAAATACTTTACATACATTATCTCCTCTAATCCTTACAAAAACCTTGTGAGAGAGAGATTAACTCTGCTTTACAAATGAGCACCTGGAACACTGACAAGTGACTCAACTTGCCCAAGGTCACAGTCTCTGAAACGGCAGAGCCAGGATTTGAATCCAGCTCTGTGACTCATGACACTATGTCATAATGCCAATGCACAACAGCAGATGGCTTTTAAAGCATATTTTCTGTGTGTGCATGTTTGTAATAAGGTATATCCATATGTGCTAATATGAAATGATCTCTAAGACACAATATAGGTGAAAAATGTGCTGGGACTAGCCTCCAAGCTAACAGTATGCTAACCATTTGTATGTCAAAGGGTTGCAAGGAAAGACATATATAGTTGTACATGCATAAATTATCAGTGAACAAATACTCATGGAACTGGAAACAGTGACAGCCTCAAGCAGGGGAACTAGGGGCTGAGGATCAGAAAAGTAGAGACTTTCACTACTACATTTTGATATGGTATGAATTTAACCTACTCATTTTTTCATAAGAAATAAGCACTGCATAATAAAATGTAACCATAAAAACTAAAAAAAAACTGGAATGAAAGGTTACCTTAGCCTCCTAGTTTACCAAAGCCAAATAAAGAGGCTTATGAACAACAAAATACTTATTTTAATCAAGCATCCTTTTGAGATGTTTTCACCTGTTAAGAGTGCCTGTCAACAATGCTCATATCCTAAACATGAACCAAAGGCGCTTCCATGCACAACAAGGAAAAACCAGCTCCTGTGAACATGGGAGAAGAGTGTGCAAGTAGAAAATCTTAATACAGGTAGGGAAGGAAAAAAGGCCACTTCAAGGTAGTCAATGAATGGGGAGAGGAATGGGCAGAAGAAAGCCCCCTCCTGGCATGCCCTCAGGGAACAGCACACAGCCACAGAACAAAGTCAGGCTACATAAATGAGGAGGGAGGATGAAGGGGCAGAACCATCTAAAAGAAACAGGGAAAGGAAAAGGAATTCTTGCTCCCCAATTAGTCTGGAAAGCAGAAAGATAAAAACGAAAATCAAAACACAAGACGGCCAGTTTCATTTGTTGTAATTAAATGTGTATTATACTCAGTAATCAATACATGTTCCTTTGCTTGCCTTAAAAACTTTATTTTTAAAATTACTATAATCTTATATTTAAAATAGGATTAGAAATTGCTAGTAATGCTTATTAAGCAATCCCCTCATAGCCTTTTTTTTTTTTTTGGAGACAGTCTCACTCTGTTGCCCAGGTTGGAATGCAGTGGTGCGGTCACGGCTCAACGGCAGACTTGACCTCTTGGGCTCAAGTGATTCTCCCACCTCAGAACCCCAAGTAGCTGGGACAACAGGTGCGCACCACCACACTCAGCTAAGTTTTTGTACATTGTGTAGAGACAGGGTCTTGCCATGTTGCCCAGGCTGGTCTCAAACTCCTGGCCTCAAGTGATCTGCCCACCTCAGCCTCTCAGAATGCTAGGATGATAGGCATGAGCCACTGTACCCAGACCCCCTTTTTCAAAGGTTTAAATAGTGTTTGCCCAAAAAAAGCAATTCTGGCTAGTTTAAGCAAAAAAGGGGGATACACTGGAAAACAAATACTGTAGACTTGAGGAGAAACTGAACATCCAAAACTCAGGATGGGCAAGAACCAGTTCCAGGCTGCAGTGATTTGTAGAGCTCCATAAAAAAGGGCCAAGAGATGACAGGGCAGAAAAACGGCCAGTGAGGCCCCTGCTATGTACATGTACCAGGGCATTCTCAGAAAGTGACACATTTCTGTGACCCAGACACTACCCAACTGTTGCCTACTACAGCATACATACATAATGCTCTAATTTACATTATAATGAATATACAGATCATACATCACTTAATGATGGGGATATGTTCTGAGAAATGCACTGTTAGGCAATTCTGTCATTGTGTGAACATCACAGACATCACTTAAACCTAGACGTTATGGCCTCCTACACACCTAGGTTACATGGTACAGCCTATTGCTCCCAGGTTATAAACCTGTGCAGCATGTTACTGTACTGAGCACAACAGGCAACTATAACACAAGTATTTATGTATCTAAACAAATCTGAACCAAGACAAGGTACCAAAAGCATACAGAATTATAATCTTTCAGGAACATTATATATGCAGTCTATCAGTGACCAAAATGTCATTACGTAGTACACGACTGTACTGAAAGTTTTCAATACAAAGTGTATATTTAAATTTAAATTTACTCCTAATTTTCATTTACAACTTCATGCTTCAAATTTTTTATGCATTCTACCTACTATTAACTTGAATGTATGAATTGATTCTATATCAGAGTTGTGGGGAGAATTTGACACTGGAATCATAAAGATTAAACAGCACTAACCAGAAATCGATGGAACAAATGTGTTTATCAATCCATCTTTCAAAGGAGTTTTTTATTCTTATAATGAGCCTGTAACTTAAAATATGGCATGCCTTCTTCCAAAAGATGAACAAAATAAGGCCCAAAACAATAATTTCAGTTCCCTTAAATAGGAAACAAACAAACAAAATCCCAGGTCCCCATTAATGCACTCTCAGTCTGAACCACTAAACAGCTTTAGTGCCATATTCCTCCTAAAATTCAGTAATAATACATTATGGTAAATAATTCTAATTGCTTTCACAATTTTTAAAAAGTTATAAATGCTTAATGTTTGAAAACTGAGAACATTCAGGAAAAAAAGAGAAATCCCCATAACAGAGATAAGCACATTAAGTAGGCTGGTCTATTTCTTAATCATACTCATTGCATCATATTATAAAACAGTAATTTCTTATCTGTATTATAATCTGCCACTTCCACACCTTTTCTACTTGCATGTGCATGCGTGACCCTATGTCAGAGAAAGCTGGTACTTGGAGACTCCCAGGAAGGGCTTGTCATGTATGGAGGGCGGCATAGGAGAGGACTAGGAACAAGGGCTCCAGAGACATGGGTGCACTCAAAGACCAGTTCCACCACTTATGAAGTTACTGATGTGAACTTCTCTGGACCTCAATTTCCTCATCTATAAAATCGGGTTGAAAGGATGTATGGTACTGCAAACTTGAAGGCCGTAGCACAATGAGGGATGCCAAGAAAAGCACTCCATAAAAACAAGCTAGTACACTCTACAAAGAGCTCTGTAACCTCATGTTTCACCTAATCTATTCTGAAATCCTTCCATGTCAATTAGAGCTACTTCCACAACATCCTTTGTAATACCAACATAGTAGTCTTCTCATGTACCACAACAACCACCGTGAAAGCCACCAGAAGCATTCAGGTCCTCACCATTTGTCAAGGTCACCTGCTGTTGACTAATACAGATAGGGATGCAGGACTCCAGCCAACCCAGCTTGCTCCCTAAAGTAAGGAAAAAGTCAGAGTGGGTTAGGACTCACTGGCTGATGTGGGACAATTCACAGGTCAAATGAGGTTTAGCTTTTAAAAAACTTTTGCTGCCAATAGGATCTATGATGAAATTCAGGTTTTCACCCAAGAAAGAGCAACTTCTGAAGTAAAGCAATTGTGGGTTTAAAAGAAAACCTCTTAAGGCATCTCTACAGCTAACAAAATGCTAGATTATAATATTTTAATTGCCATGAAGTAGTCATCTATATAAAAGCATGACACAACTTACATTTCACGCTTGATTCCACAGAAAACAGCAAAGTTAGAGATGCTGATGGCCTCTGTCTTTCCAACTATAACATTCCATGATACAGATTTTAGTAATTTTCAAAATTCCAGAATTGATGAGCATCAACCAATCATATCAAGTTGCCACAAAAATGCACATAGCTACAATCTCACCTGTCATTAACTCTCATCCACTGAGCTGCTCTATCTCAACCACTTGCCTCTTTGTGTATGCTTTACCTCAGCTCTCAACAGTGCTTTATCCTGCCCATTTGATCTAGCTCTTTGCCGGCCGAGATCCAAGTCCGCATTTCCTACAGCTATGACAATTAAGACCCTAATTCAGAATGTAAAGGTCACGTGGCATGTCCTGGCTAAATACGAAGGTCTTGATGTTTGGTCCTTTGGCAAGAATCCTGTTCTGATCTGATCTAGGTGTTGGGTTCCTCACTCCTGTTGATCTGTGGCTTTCCACCTGAATCCTTCACTTCGTGTTTCCACATGCCAATCTGAGTCCCCAGATTCCAACATGGCTTGCCTATATGTATCCCTGCTAGGGTCCTACTTAAACTGATCTACCAGATGCTGAATCCCCTGTATGGCTTATCATCTGCACATCTGCGCTGTATTTTTTGATGTGTCTATGCCCTAATAAACTATAAGCTCTCTGAAGGAAGGAACTGTTATTGATGACTACACTGCTAACACAGCACTTTATTCACTGAAGCACTGGATGAATTAACTCCTGCTCACATACGTTGTTAAATTTTATTTTGACAAAAACTTGCATATATTTATTGTGTACATGTTTCGACACATATATTGTGAAATGGCTAAACAGAGCTAATTATATGTATTACTTCACATACTTTTTGTGGTAGGAATACTTAAAATTTACCTTTAACAACTCAAGAATAAAACACATTATCATTCATTATAGTCACTATGTTGTACAACAGATCTCTAGAATTTATTCCTCCTAAATGAAATTTTGCATCCTTTGACCAACATCTCCCAAATCCCTCCCCACTTACACGCTCACTAATCCGCTCACACTCTGCAGTATGAGTACTTGTAATGGAAACTGCTGACGCTTCTCAAACTGCAAAGCAATTACATATAAATTTAAGGGGCACACTGCAACACTGCTTCCTATCATTTAGCACTTAACTATCTGTACCTCACTCCTGGTTTCAATTTCTTTCTTTTTGAAGTGCATCTTTTAGTAGTTCCAAGTACTAATCATCAACTATTGTTTTTTATCTACAATCTTTATTTCACTTACTTTTGAGACGGAGTCTCACTCTGTAGCCAGGCTGGAGCGCAATGGCGCAACCTCAGCTCACTGCAATCTCCGCCCACGGGGTTCAAAGAATTGTCCTGCTTCAGCCTTCCAAGTAGCTGGGACTATAGGTGCATGCCACCATGTCCAGCTAACGTTTGTATTTTTAGTAGAGATGGGGTTTCACCACATTGGCCAGGATGGTCTCGATCTCTTGCCCTTGTGATCTGCCCACCTTCCCGCCCAAAGTGCTGGGATTACAGGCATGAGCCACCATGCCCGGCCCATTTCACTTACTCTTGACTATCATAATACTTCATATGGACATGGAATTCTAGGTTGGTGGTGGATTTCCACCTCCAGCCTTTGATGATATTATTCAATCATCTTCTGCTATGAACAAAATGTCTGCCAGTCTAGACATCAACTTTCCTCAGGTTGCTTTCCTCTTCTTTTCTGAGGCTTCATCTAAAATATGTCTGGGTATGAATTTATTTATTTTTTTATCCTGTGTGGGGTTCACTACGGTTCTTGAAACTAAGAACTCAGGCAGAACTTGTACTGATTATGAAAAATTCTCAGCCATTCTTCCTTCTAATAGTGTCTCTCTTCTATTTCCTCTTTCTAGAAGCTCATAGAAGGTAATATGGGACTTTCTCATTCTAAAGTTCATGAATCGTAACCACCCATTTTCCATTTATTTATCCCTTATTACTGTATTACAAGCAATTTCCTCAGATCTCCTTTAAAATTCTATTGATTTTTCAATATAGTTTTTATCTTCAATTTTATCTACCTGGCTCTTTAACCTGTCCATTGAGGTTACTTTTTTAAAACTTAATGACCATGATTTTCATTTCTAGAAGTCCTACTGGGTTCTTTTCCAACTCCATGTTATTTTTCTAACCTGTGATGTTCTTTCATTATGATCTTACCCCTTTCACCTCTCATAATTTTAAGCAGGTAATCTCTTTCATATGTTCTATCATCTCAAACTCCTGGAATACTATTCATCTGCTGACTCTCCTTCATGGTGATTCATTTCCTTGTGTGGCTGGGCAATTTTTGTATTGCAAGCTCATCTTTAGCATGACTTGTTTCTTCTGCAAGAGTCTTAGATTTTTAATTTGCTCTGCAGGTCAGTTTCATACTTACTTTTGAGGGCTCTATTCATTTCCATAGTTCTAGACCAGATTTTGTGCTAACTTGTCTCAGCTTGAAGGTTAGTTGCACTGTAAGAAACATTAAGTTTGAATCCACCCCAATTATTAGGTGCAGTCTTGGAGCTGAGATGCCCCTTTTTTATTCCTAATTATTACAACCCCAGGAGTACAGCAAGTTTCCTACACTTTCCCAAACCAGTAGGCAAAGTTTTTCTAAGTCTCTTTTCACAGATGGAAAAGTCCTTCAAGGTTTGATGCTAGAGAACCTTCACTCCACCTTCCAAGTTTAAGCAGACCCAAGGCCATGTCTCCTGCTCCTTCAGGAGACCCTCAAGACTAAGCCACTGCGGCTTGTATTCAGATCAGAAACCACCACAGGCCTTGAGCTCCTGCTTAATACCCGAGCTCTGAATTTTCTGTTCGTAGCTGCCACCTAGGGATTTCCTGGTCTTTCAAACTTCAGAAACGCTTGTTTGTTCTTGTTATATTTTGTCCACAGTTTCTGTGTGTTTATAGCAGGGTGGTGAAGGGAGTCCTCCACATTCAGCTTTGGGGACAATGTTGTTAGAAGTCTCCAGTAGTTACAACATATGAAACAGAAATGATCACTTCAGAGAATTGTGATAATTACTTACCATTCTGCCAAATGACAACTTTTTTCCCAGCCTCAATAATAGATTTCAAATTTGGAAAAAATATTCCCAAAGCATTTTAAGATCATTTTTGTCACTATGCATTTCAAATGCCTCCATAGTTCTCTTTCCTTGAGAATTTCAATAGAACAACATACTGGTTGACTCCATTTTCTCCCTACCCATTCATTCCATAATGAACTTCAATGTACTTTATACTCCTAGAACTCCAGTGAGATTAAGCTCAAAAAGATCACCATTACCCACATAATCAAATCCAAAAAACTCATTTATTTACCTCTCTGGGCAAGACTGACCATTCCAATTTTTCCATCCCAATACTACTGCAGTTCAAATATTATTTCTATATCATCACAACCATTCCCTAACTCATCTCCATCACTCTACTCTCTCCCCAGCCCCATCGCCCTGCTATTTATCCAGGTTATATCCCAGCCAGGGTAATATTACTATAATACCTCTCCAGTCATGTCAACTGTCCATACTCCCCACTCTACTACTGTAACTCATCACTCCCTAATACTACAGGAAGAGAAAAGATGAATAAAGCAGGATTCCTCTACACAAAAGAATAAATAACAACACCTAACACTTATTGGATACAGCTTACCTACAATCATATCAATCAGCCCTAGCAACAACTACAGGAAGCAGGTAGAATCATTACACAATTCTTCAGGGATAAGAAAAGTAGAGATTAAAGAAGATTAAGTAGCCAACCCAAGGATGCAAAGCTAGCAAGTGGTTAAGTTCGTTTTATTTTATGCCAAGCCCAGCCTCTTAAACAGAATGCTATATGGTCTCCACAAATATTTATACCAAAAGCCCAGACCCTCCTCTGGTTGCAAAACTCATGTATCCAAACAACTTAACAGCTCTGTCTGGATGCCTCAAAGATACCTTACATTAATAAATTCAAAACCAAAATAATGACCATGTTGCCCAAACAGAGGTGGTCCAAACTCAGTGAACGGTTATACTAGCCAACTAGTCATGCAAGCCAGAAACCTGGACATCACCTTTCATATTTTCTCATTCATCTTCCACATCCATCCTATGACCAAATCCTATGTATTTTTTGCCTCTTAAATTTCTCTCTAGTGCATCTACCTCTCTCCATCTCCAGCACCACCACCTAGCCCAAGCTGCTACTTTCTCTCACCTCAATTGTTGTTACAGCCCAACCCATCTACAGTCAGCCATTCATTCTGGTTTCTTCCAACCCATTCTCAATTTCGCAACAACAATAATGCTTTTTCCCCCCACTCAAGATGAGTTTAAAATACAGATCTGACCATTTCACAGATTTTGGACTCAGTACCAAAGCTTTACGTCAATCTTTATTTGAGGGTCTGAACAATAGGAATGCAAAGAGTGCTGACAGCTGGGTTTCAGCCACAAAGAGAAAGCAATTTCCAGTGAATCCAGAAGGATGCCAGCACAGACACAGAAGCAAACTAAGTGATAATGGCCAAGAGGACAGTACTCAGGAGCTTTTGAGCATGTGGCTCTAGTTATTCTCTAGGTAGAAGTGAATACTAAACTTTCCAAATGTAAAGAAATTCTCCTAGTTATACTGTGATACCCCAGGACTCCTCCAATAAAATCCTTTTTTACTTATGTAGTTCAGACTGAGTTTCTAGCTTGCAACCAGGAGTTTTAGCTAAGACAATCATTTTAGAAGAGCCAAGACAACACACTTAGAAAAGGGAATATGCCTACAAGGCAAAATTAAACAAATTCTACATAAAGTAAAATACCTTTGGCCGGCAAATACATAAATATGCTTAATGTTTGTAAACTCATGTATCTCTTCCTTTTAAAGGTGTTACACAAAATGCTTTAGGGTAACAGCCATGTTTTCTTTTATGTTCTGCAAATCATTACAGCTTACTGTAAGAGTTGAATAAATGCTGAATAAAAAAATCAGAAGTAAAAGCATGACTATACAATAATATAAATCAACGTTGCATCCCAGGAAACTTGCTCTCTTTGGGAACAGTTTATACATGCACTCATGTTTAAAACAAACAAAAAAAAAAAAAAACCTTTTCTAGTGACACTCTGCCAACTGTTCTATTACCTGGTTTTGATTTCACATAGCTGGGTACTATAAATTCGCCTTGCTCTTAGACAGAAATTGTACATATTACCTAAGTATACTAAAAGTGGTGTATCATGGAAAAAAAAAAAAACTTGGCTGGGGAAACCATGGATTATATCCTATATAAACACTTTTCTGTTGCCATCTGGTGGTTCGTGTACAAAAATCAACACTGACATCCATTGTACAAAAGGGCTTGGTCATACCGTATCAAAATCTCTTTCCTTCTTTTTGCATTTCACCTAACGCCTAAAGAGAAGGTAAAATTGACCTTCACTTTGAAAACAGGCTCACAAACACACAAAATAAATTAAGGATCACACAACAGAGAGAGACCCACAAACGCTACCCGCTGTGGAGATGAGTGCCCTTAGTTAAGTATGATAGGTTGTACATTTGTGATACAAAATCCCTCCTTATTCCGAATCTGAAATATATTCTAACTAGCCTGCTTGGGTTGCTAAAATTCCTGCTACCAACTATTCCTAATAAAGGCAACTACCAGAGTTCCCCAAGTATCCATATTCTTCCCCAAATCACCATAGTCATTACGTGGTTATTTCCCTACATTTTTTTTCTTATTAAAAAGATGATTCATCATTGTAAAATTAAGTTTACATACTTGAGAGCTTCCAACCCTCTCAAGGTAAAGAATTAGGTCTAGAATACAGTGGAGAGTTCTAGAAGGGAGAAAAGGCAACCAAACATTGCACAAAGGCTAATTCTACGTAACAATATGGGCCCCAGGGTCTAGCCCATTCTTTGAACCCACGACTCTAAAGCCTAGCCTTATCCGTTAAAAAAACCATATATATTTGAAAATAAACCAAAGCCAAAAACACTGCAGAAACTATAGTCTTAGCCCATGGTCATCAAGCTAATCTCCAAAAAGCAGAAATAGATTTACTTGACTGACATATCTGTTTTCAAGAAATTGGACTATTTAATTGATAGCTATTATCTTCACTAGACATTGTCTGTATATCAATAGAGTGCCAGTTAAGCCTGTTCAAGTGAAAAATTATTGTTAATTTTAAAGACCCTTTGTTTTACTAAAAGCCCCTAATGAAGACAATTAAACCAACATAACATTAGGTTAAGCACAGAAACAGACAACATCTACTAATCCCTTTAATTACTGATGGTCACTGTACAGTAAACATAAACGTTCTCATCCATCACTATTTTCTCTTACCTTTTTAAATTTCCCACTGCATTAATTACCTCCAGATTTCTATTAGTCCTGGCCCTTCTTCTAGCCATGTAGATAAATAAGCATCTCACATTTTAAGAAAATTTATTTCTCCAAATTTCAGGCTTATCCTGATAAATTATGGCACTAATTTGTTTTATAGAACCTGAAATTTTGAACATGAACCATTTTTAGGCTAGAGTAAATATATCATGTGTTAGACGGCAGCACCTAAGAAGAAATATTACATTGCATCTTCGTTGTCTTCAACATTGTAAATACTCTGAGAAAAGTAAAATGAAGAAAATTAGGTTCTAAGCTAAGACACATGGAGTTACAGAATCCCCAGACAGGAGACACATGCAGAGTCTAGTAAAGGGCAGAAAGGATGACAACATACAGAAGATCAGAGAAACAGAGCAGAACAATTTTGAACATCTAGTCTAACCCCTCCTTTTATAGGTGAGAAAATAGACTCACAGAGACTAATAGACTTGCTCATATTGCAAGGTAGTTACAGAATGAACTATAAACCAGGCCTACTGACACTTAGCCCAATGTCTTTTCCATTTACCATTTCCATGTTTCTAGGAAAGCTTTATAAAAAATGCTTTCATTCCCACAGTACCCACAGGAGATTGGGACCAGGCTGGTGGAATGAGTTTCTGGCTTTTGAGCTTTCTGTCAGGAGGCCAACCACCTAAATACTAGAATTGTACATACATCAACAAGGGTTTCCTAAAGCAATGCTCCCATAATAATCATGATGTTTGTATCTGGATTTAGTGGCAACACTGTTTATAGAATGAAACTCTAGGAGTAATAACCTCTCCAGAACAGATCTCAGGTACAGGATCAATAACTGGCAGGTAGGTATCCAACTGTGACAGACTTTTGCATTTCAGGGATTCACTGAAAAACTTGTAACTTATTTCTATGTGCTACCATAGGATGGCAGGAGGTGCCATATTTGCTGTCCCAACTGACAAAATATGTCCTCCCTCAGGACTATGGATATGAACGTTTATGCCCTTTTTTTAAAACAGAAGTGTACATACTTAGGGGGAAATTTAAGATAACGCCTTACAGAAATGAAGTCAAAATAAAATTTTAGAAACTATGCAAACTAAAATGCTCGGTTACTTGATTAAATGGTTACCAGGAGTATTTAAGCAAATTGGTTACCAGGAGTATTTAATCAAATACCAAAACATAAACAGCTTTCTTTCGTAAATAACCCTTTTCTTTATACTACACCTTTCAATGTGGTTTTCATTCCCCACTTTGAGCTTAATTCAACTTTCATGCATTTGGACCTGAAGGTCTACTCTCATAACTACCGCTTTCTTTACTTCTTACAGAAATTTAAGGCATGACCTAATCAGAATCCTCACTTTGTGTCCATTCCATTCTCTGGTTTCAGTCAGCTAACATTCTGATCTCTGGGCCACCACAAGGCCGGCAGGCAGAAAGACACTACATGCCAGACACCTCTGCCACCTTAGACACCAAATCCTATGTATCCCAATACAAGCAACACAGGGGCTCTGAGGATGGAAATAACATAAAGGCAACTGGTACGGAGAATTAAACTACACAGTCTTACTTAATATCACTTAATTACCCACTTAACTTGCAGCCTTCCACATTGTTTTACCTCAATATTTGAGGGCCCAGGAAACTTCCGGTTAGGTATAAACCCCAGTATATAGCCTAAACCTAACTATTTACATAAAATGTGTGCTAAGGCAAACTAATAAAGGATCAGTACCTTTCAAACTCCACCTCCTTATTTAAAGGACTCAAACTCATATACTTGAGTGCAGATAAAAGAATTTTCCAAATGTTCCTCAAAGAAATGGTTGGTACACTCCCAGTAGTCCATTCTGGGGTGGTCTAATCTCTGCCAACAGACCACCATAACCCATGAAGCTGGAATTCATGTTATGTTGTGAAAGAAAAATTGGGGGTAGGGGAACACATCAAAATGTGACGGTCACTTTCTTAGAGGAGACGGATGGGTAGAAGGGGTTACACACATTCGGAAGGGGTTACATACATTCCTCATCTCTATTGTCCAAATTATGTAACATTTATTTTGCAATCATAATTGTAAATAAGGTGAATCTAAAACTTGAGGTCAGATTACTTAATACTGTATTTAGAAAATGTCAACCACCGTCTTTCCCTTTGGTACAGATCTGATTGCTGCCCGTTTTTCCCTCTCCTTATAAAGGCAGAGGCTACATGGGAAACACTCCAGCCCCACGGGTTATGAACTCAAGTTATGTTCAGACTCTGGATCAGACTTTTCATTCTGGCACCACCACTCCTAGTCCTGGGACCTCAGGCAAGTTAGTTAACATCTGAGTGCCTCAGTTTTCTCATACGTAAGATGAGAACAAAAATGCTGTCTACCTCTCAGGAGCTGTTGTGAAGAACCAATGAGCACTGAGTGCTTGGCACGCAAAAGTTCAATACAGGACAGCTACAGGTGGCCACGCAGACTGCATAGAGGGTAGTAACTGCTTATTGTTGGATTTAGAAGACAGTAACCAACCAAGAGACCAGTTGTCTGTTAAATGCCCAGTGGCCTAATAAAATTTAAGTATCTGAGCACTCACCAAGCAAACACTCTTTATTAAAACGATACTCAAGTAAGGGAGTCCAGAACTCAAGTTCCAGCTGAAACTCAAATTACAAAGGTGTAAAGGGAGGGTTAGGAGGAGGGGAAGCAAAGTACTTCTGGATTAATGGAAAGCAACATGGGCCCAAAAGGAAGCGAGATTTGTAGTGAACTCAACACTCCAGCAAACAAGTGGCAGAAAAGTCTAAGTAGTAGACCCTGTCCAAGGCTGGGAATTGGCCTGAGAAAAGTGACCCAGACCACAGAAAATCAGGCTAAGGGTGACAGAGAAATTGAGTGAGATTATGGGACTAACCAACATAAGGATTTAAAAAAAAAAAAAGTAACACAAACATACAAGAATCACTTGTGGAGTTTTTAAACGCATGCTTCTGAGAACCAGCAGGTCTGAGGTGGAGCCCAGATGACTATATTTTAAATTTTCACCAGTGATTCCAATGTACACCTCAGGCAGCACAAAGTAGGGGCTCAACAGTTTCAGTAGGACTAAACAATACGTAAGTGAAAAGTTGGTGCACTCTGTTGAGTTTGAGATCATGAACCTGGAACAGGTATAAGTGAACACAGGCCCAAGGTCCATAAAAGTCGCTGGAATTGTTGGGGGAGGACAATAAGCCCAGGAAGGCATGAAAGTGAAATCAAGTCACGTGGTCTCACGTAAACGCATCAGAGCAGTGGTTCTCAAACTTGGCTAAACATGAGAATCACCTGGAGGGAGGAGGTTGTGTCTCAGCATCCTGATGCACAGATCAAACCTCAAGTTCATTACAACCAATTCTAGGAGTGGCATCCAGGCATCAGTACGGTTTAAAGCTCCAGGTGATTCCAATGTGCAACCAAGTTGGAGAAACACTGGGCTAGAGGGTTTCCAGGAAGTTGGCAGGTGTCTGGAATGGGGGAAAACACAAGGTAATAAGTGAGTAGTTCTCGAACTCCAATGTGCATTGGAATCACATGGAAAGCAAATGTGGCTCATGGAAGAGTAGGTTCTCTACAGTTTCATCAAATTCCCCAGGTGATTCTAACACATACCAAAGCTTGAGAACCACAGGTCCAAGTGAAGATAATTTCAAATGAGAAACTGAGGACTACGAACAGCCCCATGGCAGAAATTGACAACAACAGTCCTATCCTCTCCAGGCCTAAGGAATGCAAGCTGAATCTAGGAGATCTACTGAACACTGCCAGAATTAGTAAGCCTGTAAAGGGTTCAGCAGTAAAGCTAAAGGCACCACGGACTTCACACATATGATTGCTTATACGTCTTTAGCCTCAGAAGTCATCCTTCCAAACCACTCACAGCTGGCTCCTCGGTGGATGGCATAAAGAAAAGCATGTGTTGCCACCTGCCTTCCAGAATTAAAGACTTCGCTTTTTAGGAATCTGGGGAAGTCACAAGCAATTAAACACACACCAACAAGCAGAGCATACAACTCAGAAATTCTCATCACCACATAGAAAGAAGAAACTCCAAGGCATATTAAAGTTACATTTGGAAGACTTGAACCTGGCGGTTCACATCATGATCAGTCACATAGAGGGTCTGTAACTTAGGTTATACAAATGTAACTTTTACTGATCAATGTTGCACATGTTTTTTCTCAAGATACATGACCTAGCCTACCTACATGAGGTGCAGAGAAAGTACGCATGGCTTCACCTAGCTACAATGTAATCATATGGTACTTAGGAGGCGTTCCAACGTAGTGGTAACTATTCCATTTAGAATGTTACATTTTATCCAATAAGATTCAAGAGAATGCATTCCTGTGCCTATGACCAACTCATCATCCCATCAGATATCTCTTATAACAGCACCAGAATTTTCATTTTCAAGATACATGAGCTTTTGTCAAATGGTGACATCTCCTCTGTAATATGAATTTTCAATATGATATAAAAAATGATGGATATATTACACATTTCACAGAGCACAGAGAACAGAAACCCATCAATGAATTTAAAATTTGCAAAAACCTATTTGAAATTTTACACTAAAAGATCTGTACACTTTCATAAACCATATAAATGTAAAACAGGTACCAATGTTTTTACTGCCAAAAGGAATAAAATATTCCTCCCCAACAAAGTTTGGTTGTTGCCTTAATATATTTTTTAAACGTATTTTCATTAACATTTCAGTTGTAAAACTGCAATGCTTTACACAGCCTTCAAACTGCAACTGATGAAAACTTGAAATCAATGTAATGTACTTCAAAACAAAGCCACTGGCAGATTTTTCCCCCACCATTTCAGTCTGGGCATGAATCTTCAAATGTATGAACGTACGGGTCTTACTGCAAAATGCAAGTCACTGTTTGAAAAAAGAAAACTTAATAAACACCATTTTTATTTTAAAGGTCGTGCTAAGTGATTTAGATTTCTGCACGTGAACCTGGTTTCTCTGACAATCTCCAGATCCCACTGTACAAAATGACTTAATAAATGCTTTTCTTCCAGAGTAAGTTATTAAGCAAAAAGCACAAATAAGTGAAATGAAAATGTTCCAAGTAATGGAGGAGTTAAATTAACCAGAAATACGGCAATTTGTTTTCATGTAGTAAAACGTAAGAGGGAGCATTTATGAAAGCTGGAGGGGGGTGGAGGGGCACAATTCAGATAACGTTACATAAGCATTAACCAAAAAAAAGTATGAGTTAGTTGTTAAACTATTGGATAGTTTTGAGCTCAGACCTTTAAAATGTTATTACACTTAAGTCATGTTACTAGACATAAATCATCTTCACAGGACACAGAACACAGCTAATTTGAGTTTACTGCTCTCATCTTCCTCAATCTCAGAATACCAAGTTCCTTACCATGATAGTTGTATTCCAAGATACAGCTAACGAACAAAGTTAATTTTCCTAAAACTACCATCAGCAAAACTGGTTCACTAATGTGTTCTGAAGACTTCAGCAAAGGACGTATTAAAATGGTTATTTCTGGGTTGAGGGGGGTGATTTGGTTTTAAGACCAGCACACTTCAAAAGAAAAGGATGCTAGCTGGCAGGGGTATGTTACGGGTTTCGGGGCGGCGGGGCGGGGGGGGGGACGTGTGGAGGGAAGCCCAGATTTGGAAGGGAAAGCTCGTTTCACAAGAGATCCCATCTCTCTTTTCAAAAGGTCATTTCGATTCAGCAGATCCTCTTTCTCTATTTCAGAGCTCACCACTGTATTCTAAACAGAAGCCAACAGAGGGAGAAAAACAAAGCCAAGTGCAAAAGCTGTGGGCACTGAAAGTTTTGCTCCACCGGCCGCGCAGCACCCATTTGGGGTCGGGCATCGGGACGTGGGGGAGTCAGGAGCCGGCGGGGCCTGGGGAGGGGCTGGAAAACGCTTTTCGCGGCGACTGGCACTTGGTATTTGCAGTCTTGTGGATGTCACTCACCGGGAACCAGACCCTGCGGTGCAAAGACTCAGGTACAGACCGGCCCCTTTTTCATCCGTGCAATGGGAAGCGGACTCGGGCATCCTTTTAGGGAGCTGAGGAATGGGTCTCAACTTAAAAATTTTTGTTTGTGCTACTATGATGTAAAAAAATGAAATAAAACGCAAAGCAGCAGACGGGGTGCAGGCTCTAAGGGGCTCAAATTCCCTCTCCTCCGAGTCCAGCGTGGAGAAGCCCCTGGGCTCCCTGCAGCCCCAGCGAGGCGCATCCGACCCGGGCCGGGCGGTGTGGGGACCCCGGACACTCTCGCTACTCAAGTTCGCGCCTCTGCGCCCCGAGGCTGCGCCCCCGGCCCGCGACCCCGCGCGCACCTACCTTGCGCCAGCGCCCGGAGCAAGTGCAGCTGCAGCGCCAGCAGCGCCCACCAGCCGCGGCGGCCCGGCCCCAACTTTGC
>NW_016803657.1:5077248-5079869 GCF_001698545.2 Rhinopithecus bieti | reverse complement strand
GGGCGTGCGCGCGCGGGCGGGCGGGGGTGGTGCCTCCTCGCCCGGCCCCGCGGCGGTGCGGGCGCCCTGGTGGGGAGGGCTCAGGTGCAGCAGGACGCGCAGATCGTGCGGGAGACCCGGGCAGAGGGCGGAGGGGGGCGCGCTGCGGGAGGCGCCCTGCTCCCACCTGCGAGCTCAGTGTTGGGGGTGACGCGCCAAGTTACCGTAATTGCAAACACGCGCAATCGGGTTTTTAATTTCCAGCAACCAAAGGCACCACTGGGTGCAAACTCGCCTCCAGTTCACAGGAGTGGACATGGCGTTGTAGAAGTGTCCAACCAAGGTCACTTTTGGCCGGGGCTGGAGGAGGGCGGGGGAGGGAGGGACACATTGCTCGTTTCCCACCGTGGAGTGGGCGAGTCTCAGGGCAGGGTCGGTCAGTGGGAAGGTCTCCCGGTGCGGGACCCGGGAGCCTCTGGGGCTGGAGGTGGGGACGGGCGCCAACGCTCAGCATGTGGTGAGCATTAGCAGAGTTTATGGGGTGAACTAAGCACACTGGAGGCTGGAAGGCCAGCATTTTTGTGGGAGGAGAGCTGGAGGTGACACGCACTCAGCTGCCACTGGACTTGGCCCAGGAGGAGCCTGGGGGCGTGTGATGATGATTGCATGACATCACGTAAGAGATGAAGGCAGAGGGGCTGGGTGTGCGCCCAGCACGGGGCTGGTTCCCCAGGAAGCACCTGATGCAGACTTGATACCGTTAGTAGGTTTATTGTCCCAGCCAAGAAAGACCCCGGGCGAGTGGAGAGCAGGCCACAGGGCCGGGGTCTGGGATAGGAGCCAGCTCCTGCTCGCAGAGCGCCTATGGTTTGGTGGCTCAGTATTAGCCTCCTTACACGTCCGCTAAGACTTAACAACAACCACGTGAACGAAACATAGGGAAACGGAGGTCCAAGTACAGCCGCCGAACAGGAGGTTTCAGAAGGAGGCCTGCCCTCTGCCCCCTTTCCACACCATGCTAGGAAGGGCAAAAAAGTAAAATGAGCCACGGGTGCCCTGTTCTGAGGACATGGTGAGGGCTCATAGGTGGGACAAGCCAGAAGAGGACAGCGCCCTGAGGGCATGGAAATGAGCCTGGAGGCCGAGAGGCATGTCTGATTTTATCTTCTGTTGCAAGCAAGGCCGGGTTTCTTCAAACTTGCAAGACTATAATGAGAGCCTGCGGGGCGGGGGAAGGAATACCTCCTATGCAGTGAGCACTCACTGTGGGCCAGCCCCGGGCGGCAGCAGCAGCAGCTTCACCACCCGCTGTGTGAGAGGTGCTGGCCCAGGTACAGATGCGGAAACTGAGGCATAAAGAAATGAAGTGGGCGGGGCGCGGTAGCTCACACGTGTAATCGCAGCACTTTGGGAGGCTGAGGTGGGCGGATCACTTGAGGTCAGGAGCTCAAGACCAGCCTGGCCAACATGGTGAAACCTCGTCTCTAGTTTTAAAAAAAAGAAGAAGAAAAGAGAAGAAAAGATGATGATTAGCCGGGCCAAGTGGTGTGCGCCTGTAGTCCCAGCTACTCGGGAGGCTGAGGCAGGAGAATTGCTTGAACCTGGGAGATGGAGGTTGCAGTGAGCCGAGATCTTGCCACTGCACTCCAGTCTGGCGACTGAGCAAAAATAAATAGATAAAGGAAGTGAAGTGTTTTGCCCAAGGTCGGGAGCTCACTTCCCTTCCTCTTCACCCCCAACCACCTCTGTTTTGCTGGGAGATAGAGGCCTGGTGATCCCAGAGTGGAGTCGATGGGGTTCTGAGGTCTCATTCAGCTCCACCCTTTGTAGTTGTGAAATCTGGGCAAATCGCTGACTCCAAGTTCCCGTAAAAAGTTAGGAATGATTCCCATCTCCCAGGGTAGTAGACAGTGAAATAATTCACTCACATTTAACCTTTTCCTCTCCAATATCGATCTATGTCCACCACTTTCATGTAGAAACCTGTGCCCATATACCGCTCCAGTCCACATAGGCACAGACATAACTCAAGCAACTTCTTGACTTTAGGACACGTCAAAAATACCCAGAGCCTCTTTTGCCATGACTTATTTTGCAGGTAACAGAAAGCTTTGTGGAAACTTCCTTGGAAATTGGAAAGCCAAGTTAGTATATACCAGATTATAAGAGATCAGTGACCAGGCCGAGTGCAGTGGCTCACACCTGTAACCCCAGCACTTTGGGAGGCCAAGGTGGGTGGATCACTTGAGGTCAGGAGTAGGAGACCAGCCTGGCCAACATGGTGAAACCCCATCTATAGTTTAAAAATATATATGTATATACAAGGCCGGGCGTGGTGGCTCACACCTGTAATCCCAGCACTTTGGGAGGCTGAGGCGGGCGGATCACGAGGTCAGGAGATCGAGACCATCCTGGCTAACACAGTGAAACCCCATCTCTACTAAAAATGCAAAAAAAATTACCCGGGCATGGTGGTAGGCCCCTGTAGTCCCAGCTACCCAGGAGGCTGAGGCAGGAGAATGGTGTGAACCCGGGATGTGAAGCTTGCAGTGAGCGGAGATCTCGCCACCGCACTCCTGGGCGGCAGAGCTAGATTCCGTCTCAAAAACAAACAAACAAACAAACAAAATATATATATATAT
>NW_016803657.1:5059512-5075177 GCF_001698545.2 Rhinopithecus bieti | reverse complement strand
TATATATATATATATACACAAAAATCAGCCAGGCGTGGTGACAGGCACCTGTAATCCCAGCTACTAAGGAGGCTGAGGCAGGAGAATCGCTTGAACCCAGGAGGTAGAGGTTGCAGTGAGCCGAGATCGTGCCACTACACTCCAGCCTGGGTGACCCAGTGAGTCTCTGTCTCAAAAAAAAAAGACAGATCAGTGACCTCACTGCTACCAGAAAAGGTCCAGAAACCTCTCCGATAAGTTTTTTTTCTTCCTATCCCAATATCAGCCTTTGGAAGTAAGGTTCTGCTCTAGTCTCCATTCTGCAGTTGGAGAAGCCAAGCCAAGAAAGTTTAATACACACGAAGCAACCATGTTAAAGCCAGAACAAGCCCCCAGCTCTCCTGAGTCCTATTCTAAGACTTGTTTTTCCTTGTCCAGACGATGTTGCTTTTTCACAGGACCCATTAGGTTACTATTTTGGGGCGTGTGTTTAGACTACAGCTATTCTCTCTCAAAAAATAATACAGAGAAACCCCTTTATAATGCTGAGGAGGGGAAACAGCCAGGACGGGGCTGGAATATTTCTGCCCCAAAGGCCAATGAATCCCTCAACTTCATTTTGCCCAGCCCTACAAGAGGGCCTCAAGAAGTGAGCATTTTATACCTGCATACTTGCCATTAAAAATTTTAACCATATATGCTAAAGGCCATGAGGTGGAGAGATGTTATTCCATGAAAACTGATTTCCTCTTCTCCTTCTCCTTCTCCTTCTCCTTCTCCTTCTTCTTTCTTCTTCTTCTTTCTTCTTTCTTCTTCCTCTTCCTCCTCTTCCTCCTCTTCCTCTTCTCTTTCTTTTTCTTCTCCTCCTTCTTCTCCTCCTTCTCCCCTTCTTCTTCCCCAATGAGTCCTGGCCATCTCCTACTTTCCAGAATAAGAAGTTAGAATGTTTCCTGCTTAATTAAAAAGAGAGAAAGGAGAGTTTTCAAAGCAGATAATTTTCGTGTCATTAGGATGATTCATGCAACCAACAGTGCTTTCCCTTGTTATGATTTAAAGCCTGGCTGCTCCAGGTATGGCCCCATGGGCCATCTACCTCACCTGGGAGCTTCTTAGACATGCAAAATCTCAAGCCCAGTCCTGGACCTGCTGACTCAGAATCTGCATTTTCAAAGATCTCTAAGTGATTCCTATGTAAATTAAAGTTTGAAAATCACTAATCTCATCAGTCCTGTTGAGTCTCAGGAATATAATAGAGCCCTCATTCCTCTTTTGCTTCATTCTGTCCTTTCTCCTCCTTTTTCTTATGGGCCATGACATAAAAGGGAACCTTTTTTAAATGATAGAAGTATTGTTTTTATTTTAAAAGGAAAATTTGCAGCTTTCTAGAACATCAGTAGATTGAACTGTATACAAATTCAAAAGCGTCTGTATGGCACTGTGAAAAAAACTAACAAACGAGAAAATGTTTCTCTCTGTGTTAGTGAATAAGACTTAGAGCTTTTATGAGTCAACAAGAAAAATAGGTGAACAAGCCCTATAGAAAGATGAGCAGAGGCTGGGCGTGGTGTCTCAGGCCCATAGTCCCGGCACTTTGGGAGGCCAAGGAGGGAGGATCACTTAAGCCTAGGAGTTTGAGACCAGCCTAGGCAACATAGTGAGACCCTCATCTCTCCAAAAAAAAATAAATAAATAATCATGTGTCTGTAGTCCCAGGTACCCTCAAGGCTAAGAAGGGAAGATCACTTGAGCCTAGGAGGTTGCGGAGAGCCATGACTGTGCCACTGCGCTCCAGCCTGGGCAACAGAGTGACACCCCATCTCAAAAAACAAAAGACCACAGAGTAGGAACAGGCAGAGAGATATAAAGAGAAAAGTAAATGTTTGGAGAGATGCACAAAGAAATTTATTTATTTGTTTTTTATTTTTTTATTTTTATTTGTTTCCTGAGACAGAGTCTTGCTCTGTCACCCAGTCTGGAGTGCAGTGGTGTGATCTCGGCTCACTGCAACCTCCTTTGCCTCCCGGATTCAAGCAATTCTCCTGCCTCGGCCTCCTAAGTAGCTGGGATTACAGGCTCATGCCACCATGCCCGGCTAATTTTTGTATTTTTAGCAGAGATAGGGTTTTGCCATGTTGCCCAGTCTGGTCTTGAATCCTGACCTGAAGCGATCCACCTGCCTTGGCCTCCCAAAGTGCTGGAATTACAGGCGTGAGTCACCGCACCCAGCCAGAAATCGATCTTAAGAGTGAAAAAGCAACGAGGCTTATAAAAAAGTGTTTAAGGACTGACTGATAATGGCAAATGTGGTAAGACTATGAGGAAATGGGCATTCATATGTGCTTAGTGTAAATACAAACTAAAAAGCTGCCATGGAGGGAAACCTGCAATCTGTAGTTAAAATTTATTTGTTTTTTGAGACAGAGTCTCGCTGCGTCGCCCAGGCTGGAGTGCAGTGGCGTGATCTCGGCTCACCTCAACGTCCACCTCCCAGGCTCAAGCGATTCTCCTGCCTCAGCCTCCCTAGTAGCTGGGATACAGAGGCGCACCACCACGCCCAGCTAATTTTTGTATTTTTAGTAGAGATGGGGTTTCATCACGTTGGCCAGGGTGGTCACGAACTCCTGACCTCAGGTGATCCACCCACCTTGGCCTCCCAAAGTGCTGGGATTACAGGCATGAGCCACTGTGCCAGGCCAGTAGTTAAACTTTAAATATGAATTGTCTTTGATCTATTATACCTCACACATGCAAAAAGACATACGGATAAGGTTGTACGTTGCAGCATCGCTAGTAGCAAAAAAAAAAAGGTGCAATATGGCATATCCACACATTTCCAGATGACTGTTAAAAGTGCTGATGTAAGGCTGGGCGCAGTGGCTCACGCCTGTAATCCCAGCACTTTGGGAGGCCAAGGCGGGTGGATCACCTGAGGTCGGGAGTTCGAGACCAGCCTGACCGACATGGAGAAACCCCATCTCTACTAAAATACAAAATTAGCTGGGCCTGGTGGCACATGCCTATAATCCCAGCTACTAGGGAGGCTGAGGCAGGAGAATTGCTTGAACCTGGGAGGCGGAGGTTGCGGTGAGCCGAGATCGTGCCATTGCACTCCAGCCTGGGCAACAAGAGTGAAACTCCGCCTCAAAAAAAAAAGTGCTGATGTAGAAATGTCTGCTATACACAGTTCTGTGTTTTAAAATTTATAGAGCAAATATATAGAGAATCTCATTTGTTTTTTGTTTTGTTTCTGTTTTTTTGAAAGGATGAGTGCCAAACGTATATGGTTTCCTTCAGGGGACATGGAATTATGTGCTTTCCTGTACTTTTTAAATTTCCAAATGTGAATGTGTATTTCATAATTTACCAAAAAAAAAACCACTAATCAAGCTTGTTTTTAAGAAGCAGGTGATGAGCCTAAGACGTCTTTTCTTACCCATAACTCATTAGGAAATCTCCCCCATGGGTTCCCGTGGTTCTACTTCTGAGAAAAATAATCCCCAATCCTATCAGAGGCCAAGTTACAATATGCACTTGTCTACCTGGGGATGTGATGTCCTCCCGTGTGCAACGCATGGCCCCCAGTCCACATCCCGGGGGCCCCTAATGGCTGGTTCCTAAGGTCCTGTCCTGATGAGAACTCCAGCCTCTAGTTGCCTCAGTGGTTCACTCTCAGATCCCTGCCAACTGCTGATCCCGCCTCAGCCTCACCTTTGTTCTGTTGCCTGGCAACCCATTAACGAGCAGGGCGCAGTTCCAGGTGCAGCCTTTGAGCCCTAATGGGACGTGTGCTTTGGTTACCTAGTTTCCTGAGATATCTTCAAAAGCTAAAATCTGATTAAATGCTCTTATTAAGGAAGCTATGAAGAAGAGCGGTACCAGAAATGTACCAAGCTTCCAAAAATGTCTACCAGCTCTCTTTAATAGTAACTGTCCCTCAGCTCTCAGGGTACCTTAAATTTCAAGAAGCAGAGGTTCCTGATCAGCTGTCATCAGCATCACCTGGGCATTGCCCCAAACTACTGAATCAGAAACTCTGGGGTGTGGACCCCAGCAAGCTATGGTTTAACCAGCCCTCCAGGTGCTTTTTTTTTTTTTTTTTAAATGGAGTCTCACTCTGTCCCCAGACTCCCAGGCTGGAGTGCAGTGGCCCTATCTCAGCTCACTGCAACCTCCACCTCCTGGGTTCAAGTGATTCTCCTGCCTCAGCCTCCCAAGTAGCTGGGACAACAGGCACGCATCACCATGCCCAACTAATTTTTTCTATTTTTAGTAGAGACAGGGTTTCACCATGTTGGCCAGGATGGTCTCAATCTCCTGACCTCATAATCCACCTGCCTCAGCCTCCCAAAGTGCTGAGATTACAGGTATGAGCCACTACGCCCAGCCCTGGTGCCTCTGATATACAGTCAAGCTTGATAGCCATAGTGGAAAGAAATTCCTTCCATGCCTACTTTTCAGCAAGTATTTGTCAAATAACTGATTGGTGCCAGCCCCAGCTCTAGGCAAGAGTGAAATAAACAATTAGAGTAATTGTCTTCGTATGATAAGCGAAATCACCTAAGGGAATATCAGAGAAGGGATCTAACAGCCTTGAGGAATCAGGGAAAGTATTCCAGGGGAAGCAGTATCTAAACTAAGACCTGAAGAATGAATAAGAGCTCATCCCTCAACAGTCAGGAGAAGAAAGCCTGTTCCAGGCAGAGGGAACAGCACATGCAAAAGCCCGGAGTTGGAACTTGAACATGAGAACAATGGAGAGGCATGGGGATTTGAAAAACTACAGAATCAAACATTTTTAGAAAAGTCATTTAGAAAAGACCAGCCCGGCTAACACAGTGAAACCCCGTATCTACTAAAAATACAAAAATTAGCCGGGCATGGTGGTGCGCACCCGTTGATCTCAGCTACTCCAGAGGCTGGGGCAGGAGAATCGCTTGAACCCGGGAGGCAGAGACTGCAGTGAGCTAAGATCGAGCCACTGCACTCCAGCCTGGGAAACAGAGTGAGACTCCATCTTGAAAAAAAAAAAAAGGGCCAGGCGCGGTGGCTCAAGCCTGTAATCCTAGCACTTTGGGAGGCCGAGACGGGCGGATCACAAGGTCAGGAGATCGAGACCACCCTGGTTAATACGGTGAAACCCCGTCTCTACTAAAGAATACAAAAAACTAGCTGGGCGACGAGGCGGGCGCCTGTAGTCCCAGCTACTTGGGAGGCTGAGGCAGGAGAATGGCGTAAACCCGGGAGGTGGAGCTTGCAGTGAGCTGAGATCCGGCCACTGCACTCCAGCCTGGGCGACAGAGCCAGACTCCGTCTCAAAAAAAAAAAAAAAAAAAAAAAAGGAAAGAAAAAGAAAAGTAATTCAGGTTGTGGGCTAGGTTGGGATTAGGCAAGACTGGGAGCCAGGAAATCTGCTAGGAGACCACTGCAGCAATTCAGATATGAAGTAATGGTGGCAGCTGGGGCGAGAGAGAAGTGGTGGATTAAAAAGCTACCTATGGCCCAGTGTGGTGGTTCACGCCTGTAATCCTAGCACTTTGGGAGCCTGAGGCAGGCAGATCATTTGAGGTCAGAAGTTCAAAACCAGCCTGGCTAACATGGTGAAATGCCCTCCCCTCCCCTGCCATGCCCCCATCTCTACTAAAAATACAAAAAAAAATTAGCCGGGTGTTGGTGGCCCACACCTGTAATCCCAGCTACTTGGGAGGCTGAGGCAGGAGAATTGCCTGAATCTGGGAGACGGAGGTTGCAGTGAGCCAAGACCGCACCATTGCACTCCCGCCTGGGCCACAGAGCAATACTGTCTCAACAACAGCAGCAACAACAAAGCTATCTAGAGAGAAAATCCATAGCTAAGAGAGAGAGGTTTGCAGATAATATTCTGTTTTCTGGCTTGGGAAACTGGAAAAATGGCCATTTTGTTTCTGAAGGGAGAGAACACAAGCAGAGGGGGAGGTTTGGAGGGATGGGGAGGACAGTGCCACGTTTGATTGGAATCTGTTAAATTTGATGTGTCAGCAGGACATCCGCAGGCAGGTATGATCATTAGACATGTGTATGTTGGGTATAATGCAGAGAAAGAAGGAGCAGAGGAAGATGACTTCAAAGGCAACACTGGGCCAGGCACAGTGGCTCATGTCTGTAATCCCTGCACTTTGAGAGGCCAAGGTGGGTGGATCACTTGAGGTCAGGTGCTCAGGACCAGCCTGGCCAATATGGCGAAACCCCGTCTGTTATAAAAATACAAAAATTAACCGGGCTTGGTGGCACATGCCTATAATTCCAGCTACTCGGAGGGCGCTGAGGCATGAGAGTTGCTTGAACCCAGGAGGTGGAGGTTGCGGCGAACTGAGATCGTGCCACTGCACTCCAGCCTGGGCAACAGAGTGACACCCTGTCTCAAAAAAAGAAAAAGAAAAAAAAAAAAGGCGACACAGACAAGGAGTGAAGGACTGAAAAGTGACCTGTCCCTCAAAGACCCCATGATCAGTGTTGACGGGAGCCTGAGCCAGTCCCACGTGGTAGAGACATGAGCTGGAGGTAGACACGACATTTTCTTTTTTTTGAAACGGCGTCTTGCTCTATTGCTCAGGCTCCAGTGCAATGGCACGATCTCGGCTCACTGCAACCTCTGCCTCCCGGGTTCAAGCTGTTCTCCTGCCTCAGCCTCCCAAGTAGCTGGGACTACAGGTGTGTGTCACCATGCCTGGATAATTTTTCATATTTTTAGTAGAGACAGGGTTTCACCATGTTGGCCAGGATGGTCTCGATCTCCTAACCTCGTGATCCACCTGCCTCAGCCTCCCAAAGCGCTGGGATTACAGGCGTGAAGCACTGCACCTGGCCTGGACATGACATTTTCAAGAGGTTTAATGCAAAGGTTAGGCAGAAGATGGCAGGAAAGATATAGGCTTGTGTTCTATAGAAAGAAGGACCCAGGAGAAGGAGTTGGTCGCCAACAGCTCAGCGGCCTCAAATCTCTGGAGCATTCTGTGAAGTGAAAGGTTAGACTTAGGTGGGGGAGGGCTATCTAGTCCACTGCAGAAAGAACCAGGGAGAGGTCATAACTGAGTTAGAAGAATTATCAGGGGAAATTTAGGGAGATGCACCTGATGTTTTCTTCACTCTCTCTAAAATAGCTAGGTCACCTGTTCAATGTGAGGTGAGGAGGGAATTGGGAGCCTTTGAGGGCAGAACAGATGTAGAAAGTTTGAGATATTTACTTCGTGAAAAGGAGAGGCTTTAGCAACAGATTCAATAGACATCTCTCCACCTGACTTTTTACACAAGTATTTTAATCCTCACAACAATCCCTGTGTGATGGGAAGTGTGTTTCTCCACTCTCCTGAGGCTCAGATATTAAATCATTTGTCCAGGGCCACCCAGCTAGTGAGAGGTGGAGCTGGGATTTGAACCTATGTTTCCTGATGCTGTCTTCTGTTTTGGAGGTAGGCAAAACAAATATTTTACAGACGACATCATAAAATTTAGTAGAAGGGTTTTCCTTTTTATTTTATTTTTTATTTTTTTTATTTTTTTATTTTTTGGTTGAGACAAAGTCTAGCTCTGTCGCCCAGGCTGGAGTGCAGTGGCCAGATCTCAGCTCACTGCAAGCTCCACCTCCCAGGTTTACGCCATTCTCCTGCCTCAGCCTCCCAAGTAGCTGGGACTACAGGCACCCGCCACCTCGCCCGGCTAGTTTTTTATATTTTTTTAGTAGAGACGGGGTTTCACTGTGTTAGCCAGGATGGTCTCGATCTCCTGACCTCATGATCCGCCCATCTCGGCCTCCCAAAGTGCTGGGATTACAGGCTTGAGCCACCGCGCCCAGCCTCCTTTTTATTTTTTTGTTTGGTTGGTTTTTTGTTTGTTTGTTTGTTTGTTTGTTTGTTTGTTTGTTTTTGACGGGCTCTCGCTCTGTCACCCAGGCTGGAGTGCAGGGATGCAATCATAGCTCACTGCAGCCTCGAACTCCTGGGCTCAAGTGATCCTCTCGCTTCAACCTCCTGAGTATCTGGGACTATAGGTGCCCTCCACAACACCAGCTGAAGAACTCTTTCTTAAAGAGCACCTTGTTTAAAAGAGGTAGTTTTCACTGGGCATGGTGACTCATGTCTGTAATCCTAGCACTTTGGGAGGCCGAGGTGGGCGGATTACCTGAGGTCAGGAGTTCGAGACCACCCTGGCCGGCATGGCGAAACCCAGTATCTACTAAAAATACAAAAATGGGCTGGGCATGGTGGCGAGTGCCTGTAATTCCAGCTACCTGAGAGGCTGAGGCAGGAGAATCGCTGGAACCCAGGAGGCGGAGTGAGCCAAGATCCTACCACTGGCACTCCAGCCTGGGTGACAGAGCAAGACTTCATCTCAAAAAAAAAAAAAAAAAAAAGAAAAGAAAAGATGTAGTCGTGAGTCAAATAAAAGAAAGCTGCTTTAAATCTTTTTAGGAACAAAGTTTGGAAGTAATAGACTCCCCGAGTTGGAAGGGAGAGTTGGGGCTGATCTCAATGCTCATTAAATCCAGTCATCTGTCCCGGGCATCCAGCTCCTCTGTGTCACTCCTCAAGGTCATTCCATTTGCAGAAAGTTCTCCTTGCTCCCGAGGTCTTGTCTACACTGAGTTGTAACCAGCCTCTCCACAGTGTTCACCCATTGGTCCTCATTCTGTCCTCTGGAGCTAGATTCAGGAGTCACCGCCACCTCCCCAATGCCCAAAACAGCACATGGAGCCCTAGCAACAATAAACATTTGTTGAAAGAATAAATGGTGGAAGGAGCTCTGATTGAAAATTTATGAGGTCTGGGTTTTAATCCAGCTCCATTAATCAGCACAATAACTTCGAGTGAGCAGCAATACCTCTTTAGGCTTTAGCTGCATCATCCAAAAATGATGTCAAACAGTTATTTTGCTATGTTCACAGGTTCTGGGGCTCAGGAACTCATTCAGGGCACAGCCAGGAAGTGGCTGAGGATTTCCCTCAGCTGGGATGCCTGAGCTGGGGTCACCTGCTAGCTGGGCTCAGTGTGGACTGTGAGCCAGAGTGCATTTTTGTGGCTTCTCCTTGTAGCTTGTGCTTCCCCACAACATGGCAGCTGGACTCCAAGAGGGAATATCTGAGAGGGAGCATCTGGAAGCTGCACAGCCTTTTCTAACTCGGCCTTAGAGATCATGGAGCATCATTTCTGCTGCTCTCTGTTGGTTGCAAGCAAGTTGCCAAGGCCAGCCCAGACTCAAGAGGAATGGATATTAGAGTCTACGTCTCAATGTGGGAAAAGGCAACGTCACAGTGAGGAAGAGCAGGTAAGATACGAGATAGTGTTGCAGCCATCGTGGAAAGTACAACCTGCTTGAGATACTCACTGTAGGACTCCCAGAAATATCTGAAGGAAGGGTACTTTGCAAGGGCCTGGGGTCCTACATTAGAAACTGGTGAAACCAGATTACAAACACAAAGTTCTGTCCACATAAACCAGTCCTTCTACTAGGGGAGGGCTCTGGGCTAAATTATGTCTCACCAAAATTCATATGTTGAATCCCTAATCCCCAGTACCTCAGAATATGACTGGAGAGGGACAAGGTCTTTGAAGAGGTAAGTTATGACTGGGCATGGTGGCTCACACCTCTGATCTCAGCACTTTGGGAGGCCAAGGCGGGAGGATCACTTGAGCCCAGAAGTTTGAAAAGAGACCTGGCAACACAGTGAGATCCCATCTCTACAAAAAAAATTTTAGAAATTAGGCAGGCATGGTGGCACATGCCTGTAGTCCTGGCCACTTGGGAGGTTGAGGTTAAGTCTGGGAAGTTGAGGCTGCAGTGAGCCATGGATACACCACTGCACTCCAGCCTGGGCAACAGAGCAAGACCATGTCTCAATAAAAAGAGGTAAGTTCAAATGAGGTCATTGGGGTGGGCCCTAATCCAATCTGACTGGTGTCCTTATAAGAGGAAATTAGGGCTGATGCCTGTTGTCCTAACACTTTGATAGACCAAGGCGGGCAGATTGCCTGAGCTCAGGAGTTCCAGACCAGCCTGGGCAACATGGTGAAACCCCTGTGTCTACTAAAATACAAAAAAAAAAAAAAAAAAAAAAATTAGGCATAGCAGCGTGTGCCTGTAGTCCCAGCTACTCAGGAGGCTGAGGCAGGAGAACTGCTTGAACCCGGGAGGCGGAGGTTGCAGTGAGCTGAGATCGTGCCACTGCATTCTAGCCTGGTGACAGAGTGAGACTCCTTCTCCAAAAAAAAATAATAATAATAAATAAAAGGAAGAGGAAATTAGGACAGAGACATGCACAGAGGGACCACATGAAGACACAGAGAGAAGATGCCATCTACAAGCCAAGGAGACAGGCCAAGGAGAAACCAACCCTGCAAACACTTTGGTCCTAGACTTCCAACTTTTAGAACTATGGGAAAATAAATGTCTGTTGTTTATGCCTCGCAGGCTATGGTGTTTTGCTACAGCAGTCCTCACTGCCTAACAAAGCAAGGGACTAGGTTCCTTTAGCCATATGAGCACCGTCCCTACGAATTGCCATGCATTAATGGTCCTGGACCTGCCATTCTTGCTTAAGGGATATTTTCTTGACGTAACAATGCTCTTTGGCATTTTGGCTTCCACCAGGATATTTAGTATGTAGTTGTTTCAATTATATCCATTTTACTCCAATTTTCTTTCTGACAGTTTGTGTTTTTTCCCTCACTTATGAGGCCTAGGACCCTTGGAGAGAAACTTAACATTTTGCATGTATTTTTACCTTTCGCTCTTCTGGGTTTTGTTCAATGAGGGCATAAAACTGAGAGCTGACTTGCTCCATTATTCTGAAAAGTTACTAGAGGAAGGAGGCACATGACTACAGAGGCACATAGGGATTATGGAGAATAACCAGGTGACACATATGAAAAGTCTTAGGAAAGTTCATATTATTTGACCCCAAATTATATTTCAGCAAATGTATCTTTAACTGAAAATACAAAGATCCATGTACAAGAATGGTTGTCTCTGCATTGCGGCAATAGGAAAAAATTACAAGCAACCTGAATGTCTAAGATGCATATACACCATGGAATATTATGCAGCCATAAAAAGGAATGAGATCATGTCCTTTGCAGGGACATGGATGAAGCTGGAAGCCATTATCCTCAGCAAACTAATGCAGGAACAGAAAGCCAAACACTACCTGCTCTCATTTATAAGTGGGAGCTGAACAATGAGACACATTACAGTTTATCAACTTCATGGAATGCTATAGAATAATTTATATTTTGAAGGAATATTTTGCCACACTATTCACAATAGCAAAGACGGAATCAACCCAAATATCCATCAGTGATAGACTGGATAAAGAAAATGTGGTACATATACATCATGGAATACTATGCAGCCATAAAAAGGAATGAGATCATGTCCTCAGCAAACTAAGGCAGGAACAGAAAAATCAAACACCACATGTTCTTATTTATAAGTGGGAGCTGAACAATGAGAACACATGGACACAGGGAGGGGAACATCACACACTGGGGCCTGCCAGGGGTGGGGTGGGGGAGCGGGAGAGCATTATGATAAATAGCTAATGCGTGTTGGGCTTAATACCTAGGTGATGGGTTGATAGGTGCAGCAAACCACCATGGCACATGTTTACCTATGTAACAAACCTGCACATGTACCCCAGAACTTAAAATAAAAATTTTTAAAAAAATTGATGGCATGGGAAAATGGTGAAGACAGTGTTAGTTGGGAAAATCATTTATGCCATTTTTCTCTTGCAAAATTGTAATACATGGGTATATATTGATGGGATGGATGGTGTATTAGGCTATTCTTGCCTTGCCATAAAGAAAATACCTGACACTGCGTAATTCATAAAGAAAAGGGGTTGAATTGGCTCACAGTTCTGCAGGCTGTAAAGGAAGCATAACACAGGCATCTGCTCAGCTTCTGGGGAGGCCTCAGGAAGCTTCCAATCATGGCAGAAGGTAAAGAGGGAGCAGGCATGTCACATGGTGAAATCAGGAGCAAGTGTGGGGGTCAACACACTGTTAAATGACCAGATCTCACAAGAAGTCATGCACTATTTTGAGGAAACTACCAAGAGGAATGGTGTTAAACCATTCATGAGAAACCCTCACCCAGGATCCAATCACCTCCCATCAGGCCACACCTGCAACATTGGGGTTTACAATGCAAGATGGAATTTGGGTGGGGACACAGATCCAAACTATATCAGATGGATAGATAGATCTAAAGATAAATAAACATTTAAAAAGGATTGGAAGGAAATGCATATATATATATAGAGAGAGAGAGAGAGAGTGACCTGGTCTTGTTCTGTCACCCAGGCTGGAGTGCAGTGGCACGATCTTAGCTCGCTGCAACCTCTGCCTCCTGGGTTCAAGCAATTCTCCTGCCTCAACCTCCTGAGTAGCTGTGATTACAGGCACATGCCACAACTCCTGGCTAAATTTTTGTGTCTTTTCAGTAGAGACAGGGTTTCACCATGTTGGCCAGGCTGGTCTCAAATTCCTGATCTGCCCACCTCGGCCTCCCAAAGTTCCAGGATTACAGGCATGAGTCACCATGTCTGGCCGAAATGCAACAAGATATTAATGGTGGTCATTCCTGTATAGAATTGAAGGTGGTCTTTTTCTTTAAAATTATTCTTTGCTTCTAAAAATCCCAAGATGAATACATTTCACTTTATAATAAATAGTAAGGAAACTCCAATAAGTTATGTTTTAATGTGGGGGGTGGTGCTGGCAACTGTCTTCCCCCAGATGCAGGAGAACAGACTTTGTCCAACTCATGCTAAATGGTGTTTGGAATTTTAATAATGCTGTCTCTTGCTACCCTCTCTTTCCTTTCTCTTTTCTCTACTTTCTCCTTGCAGAGAACATTACAATTGGGTCCGTCCCTGGTCCATTTGGCTTCATTCTGGGGCCAACACTGGCACCAAGGAACATTTGGTGGGAGGAGGACAAAGAGTCACAAAATTTTAGAGCTGGAAGGGGCCTCAGAAACCATCTAGTCCAACACACTTATTTATCTTGATGTCAGCCGGAAAAACAAGAAATATACAACAGAACATCCCAGTTTGCCATAATAAGCCATTATGGATCTCTCAACCATGAAGTTGTCTGAGTCATTTTTGAAGCTATCTGTATTTCCAAGCCTGTTCCATTTCCATAAATCCGCTCCCCACTGTGTGAAACACTGGGTGCAGGGGCCACGGCTTGATAGCAGCACGTGTGAGAAATGCCTGGAGGCTGCTCTTGTACTGCCTGTGAGCTCTGTGGGAGTCAGCAATGTGTGGTGGTGGTCCCCGGCGAGAGTCACTTCTGCGTGGTGGGCAGAAGCAGGGATTGCTGGCCAGCACTGAGCCGGCCTGGCTGTGGCTGGAGCAATGTGTCCAGCTCCTCATGGTGCAGTGCAAAAGGAATGGCCACAAGCTAGAGTCAGTCTCAGATGCAGTGGTTGGCAGAACAAAGGATATGTAGCCTCAAATGGGGAAGACTGGAGGTGAATTTGGGCCTCTTTTCAAATATCTGACTGTGTAGATAAGTTAGATTTCACTGCAGCACCACTGAGGGCAAACCCTGTCTGGTGGTCATTTGCAATTCAGTGAGGCAGGGGGATCACTTGAGGTCAGGAGATCGAGACCAGCCTGGCCAACACGGTGAAAACCTGTCTCTACTAAAAATCCAAAAACATTAGCCAGGTGTGGTGGCACGCGTCTGTAATCCCAGCTACTTGGGAGGCTGAGGCAGGAGAATCACTTGAACCTGGGAGGCAGAGGTTGTAGTGAGTCAAGATTGTGCCACTGTACTCCAGCCTTGGCAACAAAAGCAAAACTCTGCCTCAAAAAAAAAAAAAAAAAAAAAAAAAAAAAAAGCAGGGAAAAAAAAAAAAAAAAAAAAAAAAAAAGAGAGAGAGAGAGAAAAAGAAAAAGAAAAGAAAAAAACCTTCTGGCAATGGAAGCATTCACTGAATAGGCTATTTTAGGAGGTAGGGAGTTCCCTGTCAGTGGGGCAAATGGAGACCAAATAGCCAGTTTTCAGGGGTGTGATAGAGGAGGGAAGGCAGCAGGAAGAGTGTTGGATTTAGCAAGTGAACATCCTGCTTAACTCCCCTCCCAGCTCTGAGACTCTGAGATTTTTTTTTTTTTTTTTTGGAGGCAGAGGCTGGCTCTGTCACCCAGGCAGGAGTGCAGTGGCATGATCCCAGCTTAATGCAACCTCCGCCTCCCAGGTTCAAGTGATTCTCCTGCCTCAGCCTTCTGAATAGCTGGGATTACAGACATCTGTTACCATGCCCCTGGCTAATTTTTTGTATTTTTAGTAGAGACAGAGGTCTCATCATGTTGCCCAGGCTGAGTCTCAAACTCCTGAATTCAGGTAATCCACCCACCTCAGCCTCCCAAAGTGCTAGGATTACAAGTGTAAGCCACTGTACCCGGGCCCAGCTCTGAGATTCTTTTATTTTTTTTTAATGAACACTGTGTCTCATCCAAACAAGACGTGTACACAATGTTCACAGCAGTTTCACACCTAACAGACCCAAGCTAGAAACAACTGAAATACCTTCAACAGGTAAATGGATAAACTGTACCAAGGTCCATATGGAATATTATGCAACAATGAAAAAGATCCAACTCCTGATACACACCAAAGGGATGAATCTCAAAAACACAATGATGAAGGAATTAATACAGCCTCAAAAATGCACACAGGAGACTGTAGAACAAGCTAATCTAGAGGGACAGAGGGCAGATCAGTGGTTGCCCAAGGTGGGAGATGCAGCAGAATGACTTTAAAGGAGCATAAGAGGTGATACACATAGTCCCTATCTTGATAGCAATGATGGTTACATGGGTGTCATAGGTGTATACATTTGTCAAAATGTATGGAACTACACGATCACAATAATTGCATTTAATTGTATGTAATTTACAAAAACAAAGCTGATTTTTTAAAAGCATGCCTTGTACCCACAATGATTCATGGCCATTTTCATTCATTTGAAAAAGCAAATTTTAAGCTTTTATTTTATTTTATTTATGTTATTTTGAGACAGGGTCTCACTCTGTTGCCCAGGCTGGAGTTCAATGGCATAATCATAGCTCACTGTAGCCTTGACCTCTTGGGCTTGAGTGATCCTCCCACCTCAGTTTCCTCAGTAGAGTAGCTGGGACCACAGGCATACGCCACATACCCAACTAATTTTTAAATTTTTCGTAGAGACAAGGTCTCACTATGTTGCCCAGGCTGGTCTTGAACTCCTGGACTGAAACAATTCTTCTGCTTGGGCCTCTGTAAGTGCTGGGATTACAGGCATGCACCACTGGGCCCAGCCTAAACTGTTTTTCAAACATCAAAAGTTGCCTCCTGGCCGGGGAGGGGGGTGGCTCACGCCTGTAATCCCAGCACTTTGGGAGGCTGAGGCGGACAGATGACGAGGTCAGGAGATCTAGACCATCCTGGCTAACACGGTGAAACCCTGTCTTTACTAAAAATACAAAAAATTAGCTGGGCATGGTGGTGGGTGCCTGTAGTCCCAGCTACTCGGGAGGCTGAGGCAGGAGAATGGCGTGAACCCAGGTAGGCGGAGTTTGCAGTTAGCCGAGATTGCGCCACTGCACTCCACGCTGGGCGATAGAGTGAGACTCCGTCTCAAAAAAAAAAAACAAAACAAAC
>NW_016803657.1:5052439-5059146 GCF_001698545.2 Rhinopithecus bieti | reverse complement strand
AAAAAAAAAGTTGCCTCCTTTTCCAGGACTCTGATGTGGTGGGCCTTTTCACCTTCTCCATACCTTTCGAGGATTTTGATGTGTGTCTTGCACCTGTCTTAGCCATCTTTCTTCCATCCTGAAGAGAAATGCATCTCTGTGGTGTCTCCTCCCTCCCCAAGGTCATCATGGCTGACTTGGGACCTTTGCCAGCTCTGTGTGTCTGTCTTGAAACACAGTTTATCTTCTCTCCATTGGTGCATCCCATAAGTAATTATTGAGTACTGACTGTGTAGGACACATCCCTTGCTTATGAGTAGCTTAGAGTGTGTGATGCAAACATTGAACAGATCACTTTAATGCGCTTTCCACAGGTCTGAGCAGAGTTGGGTGATTCATTCTGAGCAGTCATGGCCCGGTGCATGGTTGTGTGAGGTCTCCTAGAGAAGGGGGTCTTTGAGTTGGGATGTAAAGCGTGCTGGGATTTTGCAAGGTAGTAGTACTTGCTGTCTTGCAAATTCTACCTTTAAATTCCACCCTTTAAATTCTAGCTCAAAGGAGGCCTTTAAGTTGGGATTTAAAGGGTGCTGGAAATTCGCAAGATAGAGGTACTTGCTGTGGAGGGAAAGACGATATTCAGAAGCACAGTTTTACAAGTTAAGAGGATGGCCAGGACCAGTGGCTCACGCGTGTAATCCCAGCACTTTCATGAAGCTGAGGCAGGAGGATCATTAGAGGTCAGGAGTTCGAGACCAGCCTGGCCCACATGGTGAAACCCCATCTGTACTAAAAATACAAAAATTAGTTGGGCATGGTGGCGGGTGCCTGTGATCCCAGCTGCTCAGGAGGGTTACACAGGAGAATCACTTGAACCCAGGAGGCAGAGGCTGCAGTGAGCTGAGATCATGCCACTGCACTCCAGCCTGGGCCACAGAGCAAGACTCCATCTAAAAACAAAAAAGTTAAGGGGAGCCACCAGTACTGGGGTGCAGAGTTTGGGGAGGAAATGATGGAAGATGAGGCATTTCGAAAGCAATGGAATAATGAACTCTGTCCTCCGATGACCTGATGCCCTGCCTGCTAAGGTCCAGCATTCTGATCTCATCTCAGCTGACATGTTCCAGCAGGACTGCACAGCGCCTTCTCGTTCATTCCTTGGGTTGCAGCTGACATCTCCAAGTTATTTTTCCCTGGCTGCATTTCCAGGGTTTGCCTCAGAGAAGCTTATTCACCACTTCCCTGCTCACACGCTCAGCCCTGAACACCTCCTGATGTTGTCTCCACTGGGCACATTTTCTTCCAGAACATTTGCAAAAACATCACAGAGGATCACTTGCAGTGCTCCACACCAGGGTCCCCACAGATGAAACTGTTCCTGCCAGAGTGGCCTCTTTATTATTTCCTGTCTCTACGTCATTTTAAAATTCATTTAATAAGCCCACAATGCTCACCGCATAGTATCCTAACTAAAGGCTTTAGAACAGATTTGAGGACCAGGTAGAATACAATGGCTCAAGCCTCTAAGTCCCAGCTTCTCAAGAGGCTGAGGCAGGAGGATCACTTATGCCCATGAGGTTGAGGCTGCAGTAAGCTGTGATCACGCCACTGCGCTCCAGCCTGGGTGACAGAGCGAGACTCCGTCTCAAAAAAAAAAAGTAATTAATTAATTAATAATTAAATACAGAATGACAAGACATCACTAATGCACAGTAATTTACATTACTATTTTTCAGGGTGCTTTAGAAACAGCAGGACCCCAGCCCAACAGAGTCAGAATTTAGGAGTGGTATGAGAGTTGACTGTTCAACCAATGCTGAAAACCAGTGCCTCACACCCATTTCCCCCAGACAGAACCACCCAGTGGGGAAGTGAGATTGGGGGGGTCCCAGTTCAGCGGCTCCTCAGCTGTGAGATCTAGGCTAGGTCTCTTTCCCTCCATGAGCTTCAGTATCCTCTACGGAATGAGGAGTACATTTTGTGCTTCATAGATGATGAGAATCTCTGCTGAGAATCTCTGCCTCGTCAAAGGCTATTGGATGGTAACAAACTCTACAAATATCATTGCTGTTTTATTTTGTGAATTTCTTTTCCTGAGAGCTTTTGAGATCGTTTCAGAAGTGGGACTCTAGGTAATGTTTTCAGCTTTCTTCTCGTGGCATTTATCTTTCTCTGTGTTGCCTGATTGTCATTGGCGTGTTGGGGTCGTCCTCCCCTAAGATGCTGGTGTACCTTAAAAGCAACCAGTGGCCCTTCGTCTTAATTTTTTGGGAGACAGGGTCTTGCTCTGTTGCCCCGGCTGGAGTGCAGTGGCACAATCACAGCTCAATGCAGCCTCAACCTCCTAGGCTCAGGCAATCCTCCCACCTCAGCCACTTCAGTAACTGGGACCACAGGCACACATCACCACGCCTGGCTAATTTTTCAATTTTTTGTAGAGACAGAGTCTCACTATGTTGCCCAGGCTGATCTTGCACTCCTGGCCTCAAATGATCCTCCACCCTTCATCTTTTATCCTTGGAGGTCAGCACAGTGCTCAGCTCCCTGGCTCCCCAAAATGTTTGTGAAATGAAAGCAAGAGTGCTTGACGGATAGTTGCTGAGTAAATGCAGGCTGCCCAAAAATATCCCCTGCAAACACTTTTTGCATAACAATGGCATTGAAGGCGGAAGAGGCCAGAGAGGTCTTTATGAATTGTTAACCGTCTGATGTCTCTGGGGAAACGGCTTGTTCCTTCTGAATGATGGCCCAATTAACAAGGGGTTATGGTTGTAGCAATAGGGACATTTCTTTCATTAAACAAACATTTATTGAATTTCTACGATGCATCAGACACAGTTTAAGGGTCAGAGAATCAGACAAGAATAAATCCCTGTCCTCAGAGAACTTACGGCTTGGAATATACACAGGGAAACAATGAATTAGGATACAAACGGATCCTTCTGAAGTCACAGCTCAACTAAGAGAGGATATATTACAAGAGTTTAAAAAGATCCACCATTTATTACTGTGGATTTTCTAAACTTAAAATAACATGGGAGAAAGCCAGCGAGTGTGGGTTAAGTATGTGATCAAGATTGATGAAGCGTCTGTTAGAGAGGCCAAAAGGAAAGCCTTGTCGCCTTCTTAAGAAAATAATTGGAATAGACAGAAGCTGACCTCTTCAATGAGACATTAGGTAACCAGAGAGCAGACAAACTAAACAAAGCCAGGTTGTAGGTGCCAGTGCCAGGAGCCTCCATAACAGGGTGCCTTGAACAGCTCCTTGGCAGCAAATGGAGATCTTGGCATAGCTGGCATTTCAGAGACCTGGTGGCAGGAGAACAATTGATGAGATGAGCTTCTAGGCCAAAAACTACCCAAGAAAAAGAGGAACATGGCCGGGCATGGTGGCTTACACCTGTCATCCCAGCACTTTGGGAGGCCAAGGTGGGTAGATCCCCTGAGGTCAGGAGTTCAAGATCAGCCTGGCCAACATGATTAAACTTCGTCTCTACTAGAAATACAAAAATTAGCCAGGCATAGTGGCAGGAGCCTGTAGTCCCAGCTACTCAGGAGGCTGAGGCAGGAGAATCACTTGAACCTGGGAGGCAGAGGTTGCAGTGAGCTGAGATCGCACCACTGCACTCCAGCCTGGGTGACAGAGCAAGATTCTGTCCCAAAAAAACAGAAAGAAAGGGAAAAAAAAAAAAAAAAAAAAAGAGGGACAGGCAAGTGGAAGGAGAAACCCTGCTTGGAGAAGACGACATAAATATCAGGGAAACCCCTGGACCTGCCCCACTGAAGGACGCATTAGGGGATCCCAGGACTGGACATCCCATCTTGGGTCCTAAAGGGAATTTGCTGCACTCCCCACCCACACCTCCATCCTCCACACACACTGTCAGGCACCGGTAGGGATGGCAGGGTGGAGAGAAACGTTAACTGGGAACAGCGACGTGGCCAGGGGAGTCCTGGGATTGATGGAGACCATTGTCCGGCCATGGGCCAGACAAATCGCTCATTGAACAGGAAGTCAAGGCCAAGTGGCTTTGAAAGTCAGTGGCTCTTTAAACAAACAAACAAACAAAAATTCAAATTTATGGAAAAGTGTAAACACTAGTACAATGAACACATATACCTCTTCCCTAGTGTTAACAGTTTAACTCTTAACAGTGTTGACAGAGCGAGTGTTTAAGTATCAACAGTTGGTCATCCTCTCCCTGTCTCTCCACCCTCTCCCTCTCTCCCTTTTTCTCTGTCTCCCTCTCTCTCCCCCCTCTCTCCCTCCTCCCCCCTCTTTCCCTCTCCCTTCCTCTCTCTGTTCCCACTTCCCCTCTCTTTCTCCCTCCCTCTCTTTCCCTCTGCTCTCTCCCCCCTTTCTTCTCTCTCCCTCCCTCTTTCCCTCCCTCTCTCGTTCCCACTCTCTCTTCCCCTCTCTCTCCCCTAAATCTGAATATCTCTCTCTCTCTCTCTCCCTCCCTTCCCTGGCTCCCTCTGTTTCTCTTTCTCTCTCCTCCTCTTCTCTCTCTCCCTCTCCCCCTTCTCCCTTCCACTCTTTCTCCTTTCTCAGTCTCTGCCTTTGTCTTCCATGAGATGTCAATTTCCGCAGCAGAGGCTGTGAGCCCAGCCTTCAGAAGAGATCCCAAATCTGACCACTCTCAGCACTACCGCTGTCCTCACCTCCTCCCACCCGCACTATTACCACTGTTCTCCTTGCTTTCATTCTGGTCCCTGAACAAGTCTGTTCTTCACGCAGTTTCCAGAAAAATTCTTCTAGAATGAGCCTGTCCAACCCACGGCCCACAGGCCACATGTGGCCCAGGGCAGCTTTGCATGCAGCCCAACACAAATTCATAAACTTTCTTAAAACATCATGAGATTTTTAGGCCAGGCGTGGTGGCTCACGCCTGTAATCCCAGCACTTTGAGAGACCCAGGTGGGTGGATTGTTTGAGGTCAAGAGTTCAAGCCTGACCAACAAGGTGAAACCCCATCTCTACTAAAAACACAAAAATTAGCCGGGTGTGGTGGTGCATGCCTGTAATCCCAGCTACTCAGGAGGCTGAGGCAGGAGAATTGCTTGAACCCGGGAGGCAGAAGTTGCAGAGCCAAGAACGCATCACTGCACTCCAGCCTGGATGACAGAGTGAGACTCCATCTCAAAACAAACAAACAAACAAAACAACAACAACAAAAAACCTTATGAGATTTTTTTACATTTTTCCTTTTTAGTTCATCAGCTATCATTAGCGTTAGTGCATTCGATGTATGGCCCAAGACAATTCTTCTTCCAATGTGGCCCATGGACGCCAAAAGATGGGACACCCTGTTCTAGAAGGTAACAAGATGATGTCATTTCCTGTTCTCAACCGACTGGTGGCCCCCAGAACACTTACACCTGCTCTGTTCAAAACAGTAACAACCACAACTGGCTGTGGAACACTTGAAACCTGGTTTGTATGCTGTTAAAAACAAATTGTATTTGAAGTTCTTTGAGAAATCTCTAAACAACTTTCTACAGTGGGGTGAACTCATTTCCATCCCCACCAACCATCCCCTTACACCAACAGTGTGTAAGTGTTCCCTTTTCTCTGCAGCCTCACCAGCATCTGTTGTTTTTTGTCTTTTTAATGATAGCCGTTCTGACTGGTGTGAGACGGTATCTCACTGTGGTTTTAATTTGCATTTCTCTGATGAATAGTGATGATGGGAATTTTTTTCATATGATGGTTGGCTGCTTGTGTGTCTTCTTTTGAGAAGTGTCTGAACTACCATTTGACCCAGCAAGTCAGTGACTGGGTATGCACCCAGAAAAACAGATCATTATACCAAAAAGATGCATGCACATATATGTTCATAGCCACGTTATTCACAATAGCAAAGACATGGGATCAACCTAGGTTCCCATCAATGGCAGACTGGATAAAGAAAGTGTGGTACATATGTACCATGGAATATTATACAGCCATGAAAAAGAATGAAATCATGTCCTTTGCAGCAACATGGATGGAGCTGAAGGCTGTAATCCTAAGTAAATTAATACAGGAACAGAAAAGCAAATACTGCTTATTATCACATATAAATGGGAGCCAAACATTGACCACCCGTGGACATAAAAATGGGAACAGTAGGGACTGTGGACTACTAGAAGGAAGAGGAAGGATGTGGGGGCATTGAAAAACTACCTTTGGGTACTATGCTCACTACCTGGGAGCCGTATACCCATGTACAAACCTGCAGGTGTACCCCCATATCTAAAATAAGAGTTGAAATTTAAAAACAAAAAACAAGTTCCATACGGACTCATCAAAGCAGAATGAAAACAAGAATGTCCATGTTGTCACCTTAAAATTTGACAAATAAATACTTCCAGTTCATATAGAACAATCATGACAAATCGTCATCAATCTGAAAATAATAAATTATTACAAGACATATGAAGAAATAAAAAAAGGAATGTGGGCCAGGCGCGGTGGCTCATCCCTGTAATCCCAGCAATTTGGGAGACCGAGACGGGCAGATCACGAGGTCTGGAGATTGAGACCATCCTGGCTAACATGGTGAAACCCCGTCTCTACTAAAACATGCAAAAAAACTAGCCAGGCAAGGTGGTGGGCGCCTGTAGTCCCAGCTACTTGGGAGGCTAAGGCAGGAGAATGGCATAAACCCGGGAGGCAGAGCTTGCAGTGAGCCGAGATTCGGCCACTGCACTCCAGCCTGGGTGACAGAGCAAGACTCTGTGTCAAAAAA
>NW_016803657.1:5029884-5051872 GCF_001698545.2 Rhinopithecus bieti | reverse complement strand
CAACAGAGTGAGACTGCGTCTCAAAAACAAACAAACAAACAAACAAAAAAATTAATACCTGAGTTCAGAAGTTTTCTTTTTTTTCTTTCTTTGTTTATTTTATTTTATTTTAGTGAGAAGTTCTGTAAGTATAAAAGTATACACCAGATTTTGAAGAAATTTTATTTTAAAATAGTTTAAAATCTTGTAATTTTTTAACATTGATCACATGTTGCAATGCTAACATTTTAGATATACTGGCTAAACAACATATGTGAATTATTTTACCTCTTGTTTTTCTTCTTCTTCTTCTTCTTCTTCTTCTTCTTCCTCTTCTCCTTCTTCTCCTTCTTCTCCTTCTTCTTCTTCCCCTTCTTCTTCTTCTTTTTTTCTTTTTTACATGGGGCTTGCTCTGTCACCCAGGCTAGACGGAGCTGACAGAAGCCTCAAACTCTTGGTCTCAAGCAATCCTCATACCTCAGCTGGAACTACACGCATGCCCCACCACAACTGGCTAACTTTTAAAATTTTATTAGAGAGGGGGTCTCACTGCATTGCCAGGCTGCTCTTGGACTCCTGGGCTCAAGCAATCCTCCTGCCTTGGCCCCCCAAAGTGCTGGGATTATGAGTGTGCCCTACCACATCAGGCCAATTTTTAACATTTTTAGTAGAGAGGAGGTCTCACTATGTTGCCCAAGCTGGTCTTGGATCCCTAAAGTTAAGCAATCCTTCTGCCTTGGCCTCACAAAGTGCTAAGATTACAGGCATGAGCCACCGCGCCCAGCCTGACCTCTTTCTTTTTGTTTTTTTCATAATGTGGCTTTTGGAAAATTTTAAGTTACATACAGAACATCGAGTTCTGTTTTTCTCAGGCAGCATCAACTTAGACTAAAATCCAATGTTCTGGCTCCCGTCCTTCTCTGACCTTGTCTCTTAAGTCTGTCTCCACAATTACCTGGTAGAGTTGTCCAGGTGTGTCCTGAACAATGAGGTCAGTGGTAATTAGTCTACCCAGAAGGGGCACCTTTTCCTAACAAACATAATTGTACCATATGGGCTAAAAGCTGCCTAGACTCACTCCTCACGTTGACGCCATCCAGCTGGCCTTGCTTTCTTAGATCATGCCAATCTCTTTCCTGCTTCAGGGTCTTTGGACTTGTTGTAGCATCTCTCTGGAATACTCTTTTCATGGGCTTACTCCCTGACTCTGTGCAGATCTCTGATTGAAAGTCAGCTCTTCAGAAAGGCCTTCTGTCAGGCTCAGGTGGCTCACACTTGGAATCCCAGAACTTTGGGAGGCTAAGGCGGGACAATCACTTGAGCCCAGGAGTTCAAGACCAGCCTGGACAACATAGGGAGATCCCATCTCTACAAAAATTTAAAAATTTGCTGGGCATAGTGGTGCATGTCTGTAGTCCCAGCTACTTGGGAGGCTGAGGCAGGAGGATTGCTTGAGTCTGGGAGGTTGAGGCTGCAGTGAGCCATGATTGTGCCACTGCACTCCAGCCTGGGCCACAGAGTGAGACCCTGTCTCCAAAAAACATTTTAAAAATTTTTAAAAAGGAAGGAAGGAAGCAAGGAAAGAAGGAAGGCCTTCTATGAAAGCTTACCAATATGGTTTGGCTATGTCCCCACCCAAATCTCATCTTGAATTGTAGCTCCCACAATTCCCACATATCCTGGGAAGGACCTGGTGGGAGGTAGTTGAATCTTGGAGGTGGGTCTTTCCTGCGCTGTTCTCCAGATAGTGAATAAGTCTCATGAAATCTGATGGTTTTATAAGAGGGAGTTTCCCCGCACAAATTCCCTCGTCTGCCACCATGTAAGACATGCCTTTTGCCTTCCACCATGATTGTGAGGCCTCCCCAGCCACATGGAACTGTGAGTCCATTAAACCTCTTTTTTTTTTTTCTTTTTTTGACAGAGTTTTTGCTCTGTTACAATCTCGCCTCATCGCAACCTCCGCCTCCTGGGTTCAAGCAATTTTCCTGCCTCAGCCTCCTGAGTAGCTAGGATTACAGGCATGCACCACCATGCCCAGCTAATTTTCTATTTTTAGTAGAGACAGGGTTTATCCATGTTGGTCAGGCTGGTCTCGAACTCCCGACCTCAGGTGATCCACCCACCTCGGCCTCCTAACATGCTGGGATTACAGGCATGAGCCACCATGCCCAGCCTCCATTAAACCTCGTTTTCTTTATAAATTACCCATCTCAGGTATGTCTTTATTAGCAGCATGAGAACAGACTAATACACCTTACAATCACTTATGACTACCTATCACCTTTTGTGTTCACCTTGTCTAAAATGGCACCCAACCTCCCCACACCATTTGTTCTCAGAGGACTTACTGCCTCTGGAAGTTACATTATTTATGTATTCACTTACTTGTTTTTCTCGCCCACTGTAATGTAAGCTTATGAAGCGGGAGCTTTGTCTAATTCACCAGTATATTCTCAGTGCCAAGAACAGTGATAGCACCAGAAAGGTTGTTGACTGAATGAACAGATTCCTGTCTCAAAGGGTGGTTAGCAGCACTTACTGACGCACAGGGTGTGAAAGTGCTTTGTAAATAGTTTAGATCACTGAAAGAGAAAGGAAAAAAAAAGACAAGTTGTTCAAACAGAAGTAGAGAATCCTCTGAGGCAAAGCCAGATATAATTGGCCAAGACTTTGTTGTGTAGCTTGCAAGAGACTCTCAAACCCATTGCATTAGAGAAGACCTTTCAATGCTATTAAAGAGGAAAGACTTCTGGAGACTTTCGTGAGGTTGTATTGATCTGGACATTGGTTGCAATCTCCAGGACCCCAACTCACACTAGCTCAGGCAAAAAAAAAAAAAAAAAAAAAAAAAAAAAAAAAAAAAAAAAAAAAAAAAAAAAAAAGAATTACTGGCTCATAGGCTCATATGCCTGGAAAGGCAAGGGATAGAGCTGATTTGGGGGACCACAGATGCTGAGTTCTAGGGATGATACTCTCCTAATCATGCGTCTCCTAATCTACGTCTCTTTTCCTCCCTATCTCTTGCTTCTCATTCTCTGTGCTTATTGGCATCATTCTTATGTGCTTCAAACATGTCTCTCCATTGGAAAACTGAGAAGAGGGTCAGGAGTAGCTCTGGAATTGTCCATCTGATCAGAAACAGCATCCTCCATGGGCTCCACTTAGAAACACTTCAGGTAAGCTTCTAGTGACCCATCCCTGGGGCTAATTTCTGTGGCCAAGGAGGGTGCGTACTGTGCTTGGTGATCTCCAGTAGAACTACCATGATGGCGTGTGGAGGAGAGCATTTCCCCAAAGAGAGACAAAGTGGTACTGGCCAGACAAGCTTCACAGGTAGGAAGTGATGGAGCCAGGACTTCAGCCCTTGTCAACCTGACTCTAATCCCGATACTCTCATTCACTAAGCAACACATCCTGCTGATCACAGTACAAGGTCAGTATCCTGCAAGGAGAACACAAACCACCAACTCAGTTGCTCACTCCATTTTTGGAAAGGATAGTGTGACGAATAGATGTTCCCTGCAGAGGAAAGGATAAAAAGGAAACAGTTAATGAATTGAAAGGACTTCTAGCCTGGGTCTACAGAAGCTATTTGAATAGCCTCTACACAGACAGGTACTAGATCACACCATGGTCAATACCAGGATGTTCTAAGCCAGATTGCAAAGAAAGAAGTGCAGATCAATCACTGCAAGCAGATGGCATCCACCTGAGAGAGCTGCAGGAGCTCATGGATGAAATTGGAATGGTTGGTTGGCAGGAATGTGGGACCTGTCAGCCCAAATGGCCACTATACTGGAGAGGATGTCAGCTCACAGATGTGACCCTGGCCATAAGAGTGGCTCAGCGGGGCCTGGGGAATTACAGCGCAGATGAGTCAACTCTCAGCCTCCATCTGGACCAAGCTGATGGCAGTTGGAATAAAAGACAGAAGCCTGTGGACTTAAAAATAACCTACAGGGCAGGGAATGAATGGAGAGTGGGAGAAAGAGCTGTCACACAGGTGCTGCCCAGAAAAATCATACCTGATGGCTGTACTAGAGTCTTCCAAGGCCCAAGAGGGTGAGTCAGTGTGTGTACAAAGGGAAACTGATGGATCTAATTTCTGTGTGGGAGATGTACAGCAAGCAGCCAATTTATCTGGAAAATAGTAGGTTTTCTGAGTCACACCGTCCTGGCTCAAATCCCAGCTCTGCCACCAACTTACACTTTGTGAACTTGGTCTAGTTGCAAACCTTGCCTGAGCTTCAATCTCCTCACCTGTAGAATAAGGATAATCACACCTCACTCCAAAGGCAGTTCTGAGGATTAAAACTGATGAGAAAAGTACCTAGCAGGAGGGTCATAAGTGATAGCAAGGATTATCTACTATATCTGCAACTGATGAGTAGTCTAGCTGAATTCTATAAATCCCTGGGGTCTGGAAGCAGAGCCTTTGGGGCCTCTGCAGAGGGTCATTGGAGAGATCAGGGAACAAGGGTCCAGCCCCCTTACCTGTTTTCACTCGAATGGTTCTACTTATAATTATTTTCTTCATAAGATTTCATCCAGGCGCGGTGGCTCACGCCTGTAATCCCAGCACTTTGGGATGCCAAGGCAGACGGATCACTGGAGGTCAGGAGTTCAAGACCAGCCTGGCCAGCATGGTGAACCCTCATCTCTACTAAAAATACACAAAAAAATTAGCTGGGCATGGTGGGGTGCACCTGTAATCACAGTTACTCAGGAGGCTGAGGCAGGAGAATTGCTTGAACCCGGGAGGCAGAGGTTGCAGTGAGCTGAGATCGCACCACTGTACTCCAGGCTGGGTGACAGAGTGAGACTCCATCGCAAAAAAAAAAAAAGATTCCTTTTGAGAAAAAGTATAAGATAACATGGTGGGATTCTCTGTCCCCTCACCTTCCATTCCATCCTCACTGCTTGTGGAGGTCATTTAACATAATTAATGATGGTTCTACTTAAATGTAATACAAGTTCATTTGCTTCTAGATTTACCACCCCAAAGACTCTGAACCACTTGCACCATTAGTGAGTGGCTAGGAGTGTGGGCTCTGGAGCTAGACTGCCTGGGTCTAAGTTCTAGTTCTGCCTTTACTAGCTATGTCATCTTAAGGGAGTTATTTAATGGTTCTATGGCTCAGTTTCCTCATCTGTAGAATGGGGTAGATCACCATAATAATACTTGGCTGATAAGGACTTCCTGAGTTAATACACACAAATCACTACGAATGATGCCTTGCACTGTTAACTGCTGCTGTCATCATCATTATCACAACCACCATCATCATCACCAACAACAACATCATCACCACAACCACCATCACCAGCATGGCCAGCATCATCTTCACCACCGACACCACCACCATCGTCATCACCACCATGATTATCATCATCATCACCATCATTATCGCCCTTATCATCATCTTCATTATCATCACCACTACCACCATCAACATCATCACCACAACCACCATCAGCAGCACTGCCACTATCATCTTCCACCACCACCACCATCACCACCATTATTATCATCATCACCATCATTATCATCCTTATCATCATCTTCATTATCATCACCACTACCACCACCAACATCATCACCACAACCACCATCACCAGCACTAACACCATCATCTTCACCACCACCACCACCACCATCGTCACCACCATGATTATCATCACCATCATTATCACCATCATCATCATCTTCATTATCATCACCACCACCACCATCATCACCACAACCACCATCACCAACACCACCACCATCATCATCACCATGATTATCATCACCATCATTATCGCCATTATCATCATCTTCATTATCATCACCACTACCACCACCAACATCATCACCACAACCACCATCACCAGCACTACCACCATCATCTTCACCACCACAATCATCTTCATCACCACCACCACCTTTCATCTTCATCATTATTACCACTGTGACGGTTAATGTTAATATTGAGAGTCAACTTGATTGGATTGAAGGATGCAAAGTATTGTTCCTGGGTGTGTCTGTGAGGGTGTTGCCAAAGGAGAGTAACATTTGAGTCAGTAGACTGGGAAAGGCAGACACACCCTCAATCTGGGTGGGCCCGATCTAATCAGCTGCCAGTAAGGCCAGAATAAAAGGCAGAAAAATGTGAAAAGACTAGACTGGCTTAGCCTCCTAACCTACATCTTTCTCCCATGCAGGATGCTTCCTGTCTTCGAACATTGGACTCCAAGTTCTTTAGCTTTGGGACTCGGACTGGCTTCCTTGCTCCTCAGCTTGCAGACAGCCTATTGTGGGACCTTGTGATTGTGTGAGTGAATACTCCTTAATAAACTCCCATTTATGCATATTTCTATCCTATTAGTTCTGTCCCTGTAGAGAACCCTGCCTAATACATACACCAGCATCATCATCATCACTATCATTACCACCACCATCATTATTATCACCATCATCTTTACCATTATGATCACAACCATCATCATTTTATTGTCAGCACAACCACTACCATCATCACCACCACCATTATCATCATCATCATCACCACCATCATAATCATCTTCATTATCATACTCACCACCACTATCATCATCATTACCACCACCGCCAATATCATCATCATCAACATCATCATCCTCACCACCACCATCATTATCTCCAACATCATCATCACCATCATCATCTTCATTTTCATCACCAACATCATTGCCATCACTGTCTTTACCATCATCATCATCACCACCACCACAAATATCATCATTATGAACATCATCATCCTCACTACCACCATCATTATCACCACCATCATCATCACCATCATCATCATCATTATCATCATCACCACCAACAAGATCATTGCCATCATTATCTTCACCATCATCATCACCACCACCACCACAATATCACCATCACCACCACCATCACTACCAGTACACCCACGGAAATTTGTGGCAATCTTCCTTGCTCTCCAGAATAGAACAAAGAATAACAGTTTCCCTGACTTTGTGCAGGAAATCAGAAGTTGGCGGTCAAGACCCTGGTTTGGGAATGGGTAGAAAAGGGAAGATGAAGGGTAGCCTGTGGAAGATAGGGTCCTCTATATCCTATATCTGAGGCCAGTTCTGCAAAGCTTCAAAGATGACCTGAGAAGGAAAGGGCTGTTTTCTTTTCTTTCCTTTTTTTCCTTCTTTCCTTTTTTCTTCTTTCTCTCTTTCTCTCTTTCTCTCTTTCTTTCTTTCCTCTCTCTTTCTTTTTCTTTCTTTCTCTTTCTCTCTCTCTCTCTCTCTCTCTCTCTCTCTCTCTCTCTCTCTCTCTCTTTCTTTCTTTCTTTCTTTTTCAGGGTCTCACTCTGTAGCCCAGGCTGGAGTGCAGTGGCACAATCATGGCTCACTCTAGCCTCAACCTCTTGGGCTTAAGTTATCCTCCCGCCTCAGACTCCCAAGTAGCTGGGACTACAGGTGTGCAACACCACGCCCAGCCTGAAAGGGCTGTTTTCTATGTTGCACATTCCCTGGGCTGATATTCACAAGACTACAAGACGCTCAAGTACTTTTTTTGGTCTTAATCTATACATTCACATTCTTCTGGATGTCTGGTGGTGGCACAACAGCAGGGTCACAGGGTTTCACTGCTGCAGAAAAGTTTGAAAAACACCTACTTGAACTTTCATGACTTCAAGGAACTTAGAGATCATTGAACTACCAATTGGTTGAAATGGGAGCTACGGTGACACAATCAGAGAATACTAAAGAGCAAAAAAATAAATGCCAGGGATGAAGGGACAGAGCCTTTTTTTTTGATAGGGATGTGTCAAGAGTAAGATTTCTGAAAGATCAGTGCCAGCCCTAGTTTTATTTAATATTCTTTTACAAGAGCTGGAAGAGGTGGGGCTGGGGGGAGCAGAGAAAGCTCTGGGTTTGCAGATGAAAGGATGAGGGGTGGGCAAATGATGACAGGAAAACAGGAAGATCTGAAGACTGTATCAGTGGGAAGGAAGGAGGGAGATGAGATCAAATGTGAGCAAGTTCAAGGCGATGTGTTTAAGAAAATGGGAGCTCTTGGAGACTGGCCCTGAGCAGGCTGTCTCAGCAGAGTCACAGGCTCCAGACATCACCAAGAAGGATATTAAAAACACAATGGGAAGGTGGTTCTTTTTTTTTTTTTTTTTTTTGAAATGGAGTCCTGCTCTGTCACCCAGGCTGGTGTTCAATGGCACAATCTCGGCTCAATGCAACTTCTGCCTTCCAGGTTCCAGCAATTCTCTTACCTCAGCCTCTGGAGTAGCTGGGATTACGGGCATGTGCCACCATGCCCAGCTAATTTTTATATTTTTAGTAGAGATGGAGTTTTACCATGTTGGCCAGGCTGGTCTCGAACCCCTGACTTTCAAGTGATCTGCCTGCCTCGGCCTCCCAAAGTGCTGGGATTATAGTCATGAGCCACTGCGCCCAGCCAGAAGGTTGCTCATGTTTTTACACATTAACTTCATTAGCACACCTTCCCTCCAATTCCCTGTGTTTGGGGAGATGTTCTGAGCCCCCACTCGGTGAGGCACAGCAACGCCAAGCCTGGGAAGATGAACTGGGGGTGAGGGTAGGGCATTAAGAGAGGAGCCCACTATCAGCTGAGTGGGCCTTCTGGCTTGTTCAGTGCTAATGGCCTTGTTACCTTCCAGAGGATGACCTCCAGAGAGGATAAAAGCCATAAAGCTGCTATCAATTCCCAAGATGTTACACTATCAACTCAAGTGGTAGATGACTGTGTTTTTCTCTTCAGAAGGCTGGTGTGCCATCAACGGTCCCCCATGCTCAGTGGCAATGTTTGTGAGCCACAAATGCTTAGGGTGAGCTGCTTTATAAGGCTACTTCCTATTCTTGTGCCCCGTAGTTCAGTACCCAGGGTCGATTTCCCTGTTGTTTAGATTTCTAGTGTGAGCTCATTGCATGAATGGCCCAAAAGGACTCTCTGACCAGCTGCCTCTCCCAAATGAGCTCATTCTGCCTTTTGCACTCCTCCGCGTTCATCCATAAGGCTGGGTTTAAGAGCAATGCAGACTTAGCTTCTCAACAATATTATGTGTCATCTAAATAAATACATTTCACTAGGGAACACAAGCTAAATATGATATTCCCGTGAGTCACGAAACAGCTGTGCTGGCCTCACAGTGGTAAATCTGTTCCATCAGTAATAAGGATGGAAGAAGAAGGGAGTTAGATCACATTTCAGAGTGGGTGATCGCAAGAGAGGCAGAACGTGATCACCTGCAACAGACCTTCAGCACCACTACAGAGAGCACATTGGCCCCAAAGCATAGCACCCAAATAAAATCCATGCAGGGCCCTGGAGCTCAATACAGATTTGAAATTAATACAGAGAGAGAGAGACAGGCAGAGAGCGTTCTACAAAGAAGAATGAGTAGATTTCCCTTTGCTTTGATTCCTACTATGATTTATCTTATTTTTAAAGTATTTATTTATTTAATTAAATTCATTCATTTTATTTTATTTTATTTTGTTGAGATGGAGTCTCGCTCTGTCACCCAGACTGAGTGCAGTGGTGTGATCTCGGCTCACTGCAACCTCTGCCTCCCAGGTTCAAGCGATTCTCCTGCCTCAGCCTCCTGACTAACTGGGATTATAGGCACACACTATCACGCCAGGCTAATTTTTGTATTTTCAGTAGATACAGGGTTTCACCATGTTGGCCAGGCTAGTCTCAAACTCCTGACCTCAAATCATAAGCCCACCTCAGCCACCCAAAGTGCCAGGATTATATGTGTAAGCCACTGTGCCTGGCCATATATATATATATTTATTATTATTATTATTTTTTTTTTTTTGAGACAGGGTTTTGTGCTGTCACCCAGGCTGGAGTGCAGTGGTGTGATCATGGCTCACTGCAGCTTTGACCTCCTGGGCTCAAGCAATCCTTCCACCTCAGCCTCCCAAGTAGCTGGGACCACAGGCGTGCACCACCAACTTGGCTAATTTTTTATTTTTAATAGAGACAAGATCTCACCATGTTGCCCAGGCTGGTCTTGAACTCCTGGGCTCAAGCAATCCTCCTGTTTTGGCCTCCCAAAGTGCTGGGATTATAGACATGAGCCACTGAGCCCAGCCCTATTTTTATTTTTTAGGTATTGGTTTTTTTTGAGACAGGGTCTCACTGTGTTTCCCAGGCTTGAGTGCAGTACTGAGATCATAGCTCAATGCAGCCTTGAACTCCTGAATTCAAAGCAATCCTCCTGCCTCAGCCTCCCAAGTAGCCGGGACTACAGGTGTGCACCACTAATCCCAGGTCTAAGATGCTAAGACCCTGTCAACGCTTGGCTAATTTTATATTTTGTAGAGACAGAGTCTTGCTATGTTGCCCAGGCTGGAGTGCAGGGGTCCAGTCTTGGCTCACTGCAGCCTCTGCTTCCCAGGTTCAAGCAATTCTCGTGCCTCTGCCTCCTGAGTAGCTGGGATTACAAGGGTGTGCCATCACACCTGGCTAATTTTTGTATTTGTAGTAGAGACAGAGTTTCACCATGTTGGCCAGGCTGGTCTCGAACTCCTGACCTTAAGTGATCTTCCCGCCTCCACCTCCCAAAGCATTGGGATTACAGGCATGAGCCACCACACTGAGCCCAATTAGGATTTTAAAAGATAAATGAAATCCAATACACTTCCCACTCACACACTTGTCACCAGGGTTCTTGGATTCATAAACAAATGAGCTAATATTTGCAAAGCCACTTGGTAAAATTTAGAGTGCTACTGGCGGAGCTTAGCCGTCATTATTACCATATAACTGACCCTTTAGAGTTGTGGCTCTCTCTGTGGACCTGGTGTGACAGTTGTGGGGGACCAGGAAGAAGGTAAAAGAGGGTTAGAATAAAGTCTAAAGTTTCTTACTTTCAAATGTCAGAGGATTGTAAAGAATGACTCTTGCTATGGCCATGTTGAATGAATTCAAAATTCAGGAGGCAGAAAAAAAGAAGTCTATTTCATGTGACTTTCTCCAAATGGCAACTTAGTTCTGCAATTCCCTAACCTAATTAATGGGGGGCTACCCATGTCACCAAGGAGAGAGGCTCACTGTACATTACCCTATTATCCCGCCAAGTCCTGTGGAAGTGAAAAGTTTGGGAGGGAATCTTTAAATCACACTAATACATTGCCTATTTTCTTCAAATACATTTTCAAGAACATTTTGAGACCATCCCCTGGAGAGAAGCAACAGGCAAAAGGTATAAGGATATTATCTTCAGTTGTTTAGAGAATAGTTTTGAGGGAGATTATCCCCACAGGGCTGTCACTTTCAAATCTTAATCCTCTTAGACCTCAACAAACAGCCTACGGGTTCCCCTTTTCATAAGTCCGAGAATGCCTCTGGCCAAAGTGGCCTAAGGACATTTCAGAAGGAACGGGCAGTCAAGAGCCCAAGTCTAAGATGCCAAGACCCTCTTGATGGTCCAACTACTCCCATAGCCCTGGCTTTCAGTTGCTATCTTCGTGTCCGCTGCTCATGAACCTCTAAAATGCATCAGTCGCGGAGAATTACAAGGGAAAGACACTGTCTTCTAATTAAAATATCTGAAATCAAATCCTTGCGCACTTTGATAGCATCTTTCAAAAGCAAAATTGCCCGCTCAATTATCCAGATAGCACGTCCTGCCTATACAGAGAAAAATGACACACAACAGAGTGAATACACTTGATACTTTTAGAGGCATGTACCATGGAATATCTGTTAGTGTAATTAATTTAATTGAGTCATACCTACCAAGAAATTATTTAATTATATTGCTAGTTGAATAGATGATAATGATGATAATAAACTAACATTCTTTTTAAAAAACATTCTATTTATTGCCAGGTGATAGGAAGAGATTGAGAGAGGGATGGAAATCATTACTGAGAAGGCTTGAACAACCACAATTTACTGCGAAGAGATAAAAACCAAACACCTCAGCCATATTATCACCATAATTGTCTGCAGTTTACCCATCTTGTAAAATAAACGGATCATGAAATGTGAGAGCACGTTTCAAAACATACATAGAAGGTGTTAGAGTGATTATGCGTAGGCTGCCTGACTTAATTGTAAATTGTTTTTCTTTCAGTGGGAAGTGAAAAGGTATTAATTAGTAGTGATTTCGACAAGATTGGAAGTCCACGAACTTTGACTTAAAGAGAACTTTGCAAAGGCACCTACATGCTGCAAAGAGAGCTTTTTTTTTCTTCTTCTTCTTTTAATGGCATTTTGTTGTTTGCTAATCCCTGGCGCAGGCACATACTTGCAGATCTGAGATTTGATAAATGCACAAGTGGCTCAAGTTTTAACAAGAAGCTTTTCTCTCCTAACTCCAGGTGGCAAAGGCAAAAGCTGGACTGCATTGTGCGGCCCCAGGGAGCTGCAGACAGAGGATCTGAGTCCTGGCCGCTGCGCCAGCTGTCTTCCAAGTTTAGAGATGCTGGCATTGCATCGAAATCGGACAACACTCCCTTCCCTCCCTTCCCAGGCGCTCCGTTCCCAACCTTTTCCACCAACAGGTCCTTATTCTCAGCAGCCAAAATAATATATGGGTTTCTACTGTTCTCCTTGGCTGAATCTTCAAGTACACCAACTCCCCCCTCTTCTGGACAGACTCTCCATAATTCAGCCGGCATCTAATCAGCACCTTGCTGCTCTTCCATTCTTCCTTTCTCCAGAGTCGTGATTCTTCCTCCTCAAGTCAAAGAGGAATTACCAGCAAATAGACACTATCCTTGAGTGCAGTTCAGGTTACACAGAATGGGGAATGAACTCGGTCTCATTTTCACTTCTCTGTTGAAATAAGCTCAATATCTGCCTTGCACAGAGAGAGAATCGGCTTCACTAAGGCAAGCAGCATTGCCCCTTTTGTCCCGGTCAGCATCGCAGCTCTGCATTCCCCTCTCGCAGAGGTGGCTATTCGTTGTGTTCTTTCCAGGAATGTTTTCTGAGCTTCAGGAGGCCCTGAGTTACCTAGATAATTAGTGCTGTCCTCTTGCACAATGCGAAAACAAAACCATTATGAGATAGCTTCTTTAGCTAAGTTGGGAATGGGGTTTAAATGCGTGGGCAAATAGATCTGGCACACTCCAATTCAGACTGTCGCATTTTGTGATCCACCCTCCCTCTGATCACAGCATATAAGATTCTGATGAACCTCACCAGCAACAAGGAATTCTCCCTCCACTGCAGATAAAACAATGATAATATGGAAGTGAAAAATGGATAATTTAAAAATGAAATTCTCTGTGGGGCGCCGTGCACTGGGTGTTTCTGTGTGTGCATGTGTTTTACACCAGTCTCTGTTACTTTTGTAGTTTGGATCAGACTTCCATCAGTCCGTTAATTTTGTTACTGGATCCCACCACTTACCCAAAGTTAGCCTTCGGGTTGAGTGCTTCCGTGGTATAGTCCCTTCTGTGGTCACCAGAAAGATGTTACAGGAAAGGGGTCCTGATCCAGACCCCCAGAGATGGTTCTTAGACCTGGTTGGGAGTCGGAGGTGGGTGGATCACTTGAGGTCAGGAGTTCAAGACCATCCTGACCAACATGGTGAAACCCCATCTCTACTAAAAATACAAAAATTAGCCAGGTGGGCCAGGCACAGTGGCTCATAACTGTAATCACGCCTGTAATCCCAGCACTTTGGGAGGCCGAGACAGGTGGATCACCTGAGGTCAGAAGTTCAAGACCCTCCTGGCCAACATGGCAAAACCCCGTCTCTACTTAAAAAAAAAAAAAAGTACAAAAATTAGCTGGGCATGGTGGCCTGCACCTGTAATCCCAGCTACTTGGGAGGCTGAGGCAGCAGAATTGCTTGAACCCAGGAGGTGGAGGTTGCAGTGAGCCAAGATTGTGTCACGGCACTCTAGCCTGGGTGACAGCTAGACCCCATCAAAAAAAAAAGAAAGAAGACAGAAAGAATTAATTAATTAATTCAGGATGAATCCATAAAGTGAAAGCAAATTTATTAAGACAGTAAAGGAATAAATAATGGCTACTCCATAGACAGAGCAGCCCGAGGGGTGCTGGTTGCCCATTTTTATGATTATTTATTGATGATATGCTAAAAAAGGGGTGGATTATTCATGCCTCCCCTTTTTAGACCATGTAGGGCAGCATCCTGATGTTGCCATGGCATTGGTAAACTGTCATGGCGCTGGTGGGAGTGTAGCAGTGAGGACGACCAGAGGTCACTCTTGAGGCCATCTTGGTTTTGGTGGGATTTGGCAGGCTTCTTTACTGCAACATATTTTATCAGCAAGGTCTTTATGACCTGTATCTTGTGCTGACCTCCTGTCTCATGCTATGACTTAGGATACCCTAACCATCTGGGAATGCAGCCCGGTAGGTTTCAGCCTCATTTTACCCAGTTTCTCTTTAAGATGGAGTTGCTCTGGTTCAAACGCCTCTGACCATTTCACGGATGGATTCCAGGGACCTGTGCACAGTCTTTGGAAGCCTTTGGCTGGATGTGATGGCTGACCAGGAACTGTGGCCCACCTTGTAGTTCCCAAACACGGGGGAGCAGACAGGTGGAGTGTAGCCCACAAACCACTGCACATGCAGGAAACAGATCCCATGTCAGGACCCTTTGTAAGTGCTGCATCCTTCCAGACCAGTGGAGAGAATCCATCAGCATGTATCTGTAGCCTTTACCTTTTGCAAAAACATATCTCTGCATTGTGTTTGGTAATTTAACATTTTTGACAAAAACAACATGAAAGAGATAATGTTAAAAAATGCTGGCAGAGAGCACAGAGGATTTTCAGGGCAGTGAAACCTTTCTGTATGATCCTTTAATGTCATTATACATTTGTCCAAACCCAGAGAAAACACACCACCCCCAAGAGTGAACCCTAATGTAAATTCTGGATTCTGGGTGATGATGATGTCCAGTGTAGGTTCATCAATTATTTATGTAAACCAAAATAAAATTCTAAGCCCTCCAGCCATCTAAATAGACCCCTCCTCTTGGCCAAGAGCATTCCAAAGCTAACCTGAAAAAACTAGTTCAGGCCATGTTGGAAAGAGAAAGAGAAAGCCAGACGTGCCTCATTATCCCCTCCTCCCTTTTGGAATTGCTGATAAAACAGACTCTTTAAGTCTGACAAGAAACATTTACAATCTATTCTCTCTAAAGCCTGATATCTAGAGGCTTCATTTGCAGCATAAAATCTTGGTCTCGGCCAGGTGCAGTGGCTCACACCTGTAATCCCAGCACTTTGGAAGGCCGAGGCAGGCGGATCATGAGGTCAAGAGATCGAGACCATCCTGGCCATCATGGTGAAACCCCGTCTCTACTAAAAATACAAAAATTAACTGAGCGTGGTGGCATGCACCTGTAATCCCAGCAACTTGGGAGGCTGAGGCAGGAGAATTGCTTGAACCCGGGAGGCGGAGGTTGCAGTGAGCTGAGATCGTGCCACTGCACTCCAGCCTGGCAACAGAGTGAGACTCCCATCTCAAAAAAAAAAAAAAAAAAAAACAAAGCCAAACCTTTGTCTCCACAACCCTTTATCATAACCCAGACATTCCTTTCTATGGATAAAAACTCTTTCAACCAATTGCCAATCAGAAAATTTTTAAATCTACCTATGACCTGGATGCCCCTGTTTCCAAATTGTCGCACCTTTGCAGCCTGAACCAATGTATGTGTTGACTGAGGTCTCATGTCTGCCTATGATGTATAAACCAATTGTACCCTGACCAGGTTGGGTGCATGTCATCAGGACGTCCTGAGGCTGGGTCATGGGTATGTCCTTAACCTTGGCAAAATAACCTTTCTAAATTGATTGAGATTTGTCTCAGAGACTCTTGGTTTCCGTTACAAATGTGCCACGATGGCAGGAATGTTGATAGTGTGGGAGGCTGTGTGTGTGCTGGAGAGGCAGAGAGTATATGGGAACTCTCTGTACCTTCTGCTCAATTTTACTGTAAACCTAAAACCACCATAAAAAAAATAAAGTCTGAGAAAAAAAAGCAAACAAATCAACAAAACTACAGTGGGTCATCCCACAAATCTTTGATGCAATGAGGTCAACTAAACATTTTTTTTAATTAGCCATGCCATAAAATTTAGGTGTATTTTGTTCTATTTAATGAAAATAAAAGAAGATGCTGGCAGTGAATGAGGGACAGGAATGAAGGGCACCTATAACAGGTAAACCATAGACACTTGTCTAAAAATAATACCTGCATCTCCCTCTTCAGCTTTAATTATTTTAACACCCCTGGTGAGCTGTCTGAGAGCTGAGATGTGAGCATTCTCGGGAGCCTCTCTGCAGCCCCTGACACTTGGTTGTTACTTTATTTAGAGCCGACATCAGGTGAGGAAGAGAATCGGGAAACTGAGGGCCAGGAGGGAATTTGGGAACATTTTCAAATCCACCTACAGCTGTCAGCAGGACGCCAGCTCCCTAAACAACTGTGGGTACAGAGGACCCTGAAAGCCACTCCAAAAACTTAGATCTCCCTCCCAGCTGCTTTGCAGGGCTCAGGGAGTTAATGATGAAGTTCTTCCTAATGTTGAGTGCAGAGCTCCAGCCTTCTGATGGGATGAGTGCTGAAGATTAGAAAACGGCTTCTTCGGAGGAACTCCAGAGACATCATGCTGAGAAAATGAAGTCAGCCATTCACGAGAATATACCGTATGATCTGGCGTGATTCTGTAGGGTTTCTGCACTTTAATCCCTTTGTGATTGCCATAAATATGTTACAGGAAAGGGGTCCAGATCCAGACCCCAAGAGAGGGTTCTTGGATCTCGCGCAAGAAAGAACTCAGGGCAAGTCTGTAGTGCAAAGTGAAAGCAAGTTTGTCAAGAAAGTAAAGGAATAAAGAACAAGAAAGAACTCAGGGCAAGTCCGTAGTGCAAAGTGAAAGCAAGTTTGTTAAGAAAGTAAAGGAATAAAGAGCAAGAAAGAATTCAGGGCAAGTCCGTAGTGCAAAGTGGAAGCAAGTTTGTCAAGAAAGTAAAGGAATAAAGAACCACTGCTCTACAGGTTGCCCATTTTTCTGGTTATTTCTTGATGATATGCCACACAAGGGGTGGATTATTCATGCCTCCTCCTTTTAGACCATATAGGGTAACTTCCTGACGTTGTCACGGCATTTGTAAACTGTCACGGTGCTGGTGGGAGTATAGCAATGAGGACAAGCAGAGGTCACTCTCATAGCCATTTTGGTTTTGGTGGGTTTTGGCCCGCTCCTTCACTGCAACCTGCTCTGTCAGCAAGGTATTTATGGCCTGTATTTTGAGTTGACCTCCTATCTCATCCTGTCACTTAGGATGCCTTAACCATCTAGGAACGCAGCCCAGTAGGTCTCAGCCTCATTTTACCCATCTGCTATTTAAGATTGAGTTGCTGTGGTTCACATGCCTCTGACAATTCCTTCTTACAAAAGTCAAAACACAGGCCATGCATGCTGGCTCATGCCTGTAATCCCAGCACTTCAGGAGGTTGAGGAGGGAGGGTGGTTTAAGGTCGGGAGATCCAGACAAGCCTGGACAATACAATGGGAAAGGAAGCTAAATCTTGGGCCTCCCAAATCGCTAAACTAAAGGAAAAAGTCAAGCTGGGAACTGCTTAGGGCCAACCTGCCTCCCATTCTATTCAACACCATTCCTCTGTTCACCGAGATGAATGCCTATCTGATTGCCTCCTTTGGAGAGGCTAATCTGAAACTCAGAAGAATGCAACCGTTTGTACCTGGAAGCCCCCTCCCTACTTCGAGTCATCTGGCCTTTTCTGGACCGAACCAATGTCCAACCTACATATGTTGATTGATGTCTCACGTCTCCCTAAAATGTGTAAAACCAAGCTGTGGTCTAAGGACCACCTTAGGCACACATTGTCAGGACCTCCTGAGGCTGTGTCATGGGCTCGCATCCTTAACTTTGGCAAAATTAACTTCCTAAATTGACTGAGACCTAAGATATTTGGGGTTCACAATAGTGAGACCCCGTCTCTGCAAAAAAAGTAAAAGAGATTAGCTAGGTGTCACGGCACACGCCTGTAGTCCCAGCTACCTGGGAGGCTGAGGCAGGAGGGCCCCTTGAGCCCAGGAGCTCACTGCACCACTGCACTCCAGCCTGGGCGAGACAGAGCGAGACTGTCTCAAAACAAAACAAAAAAATCATACAATCCATGGCGGTAGATATCACAATAGTGTTTTTTCTTTGCTGGGGCTACCACTGAGAGGAAACTTCTGGGATGCTAGATTCTCTACTATCCTCTGGAGGTATTTACTTTGCAAAGATTCATCATGCTGTATCCTTGAGAGGTGGGAATTCACCATATGTGAGTCACATCCCATTAAGTTATGCCTCTAGATGATCTTGATCTCCTGCTTTATCTAGTTCATGTACACTGACAAATGTGGAACATACAGAAATGTACAGGGAATGGTGGGTTACATGCTGCGTACTCACAATTCAACTTTAACAAGCCTTAACATTTTTCTGGCCGGATGCGGTGGCTCAAGCCTGTAATCCCAGCACTTTGGGAGGCCGAGACGGGTGGATCACGAGGTCAGGAGATCGAGACCATCCTGGTTAACATGGTGAAACCCCGTCTCTACTAAAAAATACAAAAAACTAGCCGGGCGAGGTGGCGGGCGCCTGTAGTCCCAGCTACTCGGGAGGTTGAGGCAGGAGAATGGCATAAACCCTGGAGGCGGAGCTTGCAGTGAGCTGAGATCTGGCCACTGCACTCCAGCCTGGGCCACAGAGCGAGACTCCGTCTCAAAAACAAAACAAAACAAAACAAAAAACATTTTTCTGTTTCCTCCAAAGTTTTTCTTGTCTTTTGAAGAAATAAAACATTACTGGTAGCATTGAAAGCCTGGATGTCTCTGTTTCTGATCACACTCTTTGCTCTCCCTCTCCAGAGGTAACTATCATCTTGCATTTACTATTTTTCATTTTCATTTATGTTTTTATATCTTCCCAATATATATATTTTATGTAGCCACCAAAGATATATTGTGTTGTTTTGCAGGCTTTTAAACTTTATATGAATGGCATCGTAGTGTAGCAGGACGAGGCCGCAGACAGAACTCCTCAGACACCGAGTGAAAGTAGGAAGGGGTTTATTTGGCCGGGGGCATCGGCAAGACTCCTGTCTCAAGAGCCAAGCCCCCCAAGTGAACAACTCCTGTCCCTTTTAAGGGCTCACAACTCTAAGGGGGTGCGTGTGAGAGGGTCGTGATTGAGCAAGCAGGGGGTACGTGACTGGAGGCTGCACGCACTGGTAATCAGATCGGAACAAAACAGGATAGGGATTTTCACAGTGCCTTTCTACACAACGTCTGTAATCTATAGATAACAGAACCGATTAGGTCAGGGGTCGATCTTTAACTACCAGGCTCAGGGTGCAGCACCGGGCTGTCTGCCTGTGGATTTCATTTGTGCCTCTTAGTTTTTACTTCTTTCTTTGGAGGCAGAAATTGGGCATAAGACGATATGAGGGGTGGTCTCCTCCCTTAGTAGAGTTGGAATTCAGCAACTTGCTTTTCCAGGCAAGGGATTTTGTTTTGAGAATTATCCATGTGGATTCACGTAGCTCTGTTTCCTTCATTTTAACTACTATACAGTGCTCCATCACACAAATAAACTGTAATTTATTTATCCCTTCTCCTAAAGATAGATATTTAAGTTGAGTGGCAAAGACTACTGGTTGCTTCCCAAATACTTTTTCCCCCCTTTAGTAACAGATACGCAAAGCAACAATGAGCCCAGCTAAAAGCCTACATTTCTTTACCTTTTTTTGCTTCCAGGTGTGGCCACGCATGTATTCTGGTCACCACAACATAAACAGAACTTTCAGGGTAGGACATATGAGAACCCTCCTCCAAAGAGGGACAGACTGGGGCATTCGCTTTGGCTCTTCCTCCCTCCCTCGCCCTCTTCTGTTGATTGGAATGTGGATTTGATAGCTGGAGCTCCAGCAGCCACATTAGACCATGCAGTGATGCTGAGGATGAAGCCTCCCTGTTCAGCATGACAGAGCAGGAAGACAGAAGGAAAACAGGTCCCTGGTGACTTTGTGGAGCCTTCATCCCAGTCTTGGATTTTGTTTTGTTTTGTTTTGTTTTTGAGATGGAGTATCACTCTGTTGCCCAGGCTGGAGTGCAGTGGCGAGATCTCAGCTCACTGCAACCTCCGCCTCCTGGGTTCAAGCAATTCTCCTGCCTCAGCCTCCTGAGTAGCTGGGATTACAGGTGCCCACCAACACACCCAGCTAATTTTTGTGTTTTTAGTAGACATGGGGTTTCGCCATGTTTGGCCAGGCTAGTCTCGAACCCCTGACCTCAGGTGATCCACCCGCCTCGGGCTCCTGAAGTGCTGGGATTACAGGCGTGAGCCACCGCATCAGGCCTCAACTTTTTCTTTTTAACTTGAGAGAATAAACCCTTCTAGAGATACACGTCTACCACTAGCAGCTGAACATTATGTTATCGTTACTAACTGAGAGCATTTGGGAGTCATTACAAACAGTAAAGCAATGGACTCCCTTGGACCTGTGTGACTATGCAGCTGTGTAGAAGCTCCTATAGGGCGTGGCAGTACAGTAAGAAATATATATTTGGTCTTCCTATAGTTCCTGACACGGAGCTTCTAAGATCCTTGCAATTTCCTGAGTGATAGAGGTAGTGGAGTGTCTTTTGTTATTTGTGATAAACCTCTTTCAACCAAACCTGAGTCCATGCTAATAAGGTGACTCTTGGTGGGCCCCTAGATAACTTCAGGATGGGGGCTGGTCCTCAGAAGAGCCAACCCTGTGATTAGAGGGTGGGGACTTTCAGCCTCGCTCCCCCAAACCCCCACTGACCTCGAGAAGGGAGAGGGGCTGGAGATTGGGTTAATCATTGATAGCCAAAGATTTAACCTACCATGCGCATGTAATGGGACCTCCACAAAAACTCTAAAGGATGATGTTCAGAGAGCTTCTGGGTAGATGGACACACGGAGGTGCTGGGAGGATGGTGGGCCTAGAAGAGGGCTGGAAGCTCCATGCCTCTCCCCATACCCCACCCTCGGCACCTCTTCCACTTGGCTATTTCTGAGTCGTATCCTTTTATTTTTATTTTTATTTTTTTTTACAGACAGAGCCTCACTCTGTTGCCCAGGCTTTAGTGTAGTGGCATAATTATAACTCACTGTAGCCTCTGCTACCCAAGCTCAAGTGATCCTCCCACCTCAGCCTCCCAAGTAGCTGGGACCACAGTTGCACACCACCATGCCCAGATAATTTTTTTTTTTTTTACTCTTTTGTAGAGAAGGGATCTTGCTATATTGCCCAGGCTGGTCTCCAACTCCTGGGCGTAAGTGATCCTTGCCCCTCAGCCTCCCAAGTAGCTGGGACTACAGGTGCATGCCACCATGACTGGCTAATTTTTGTATTTTTAGTAGAGATGGGGTTTTGCCATGTTACCCAGACTGGTCTCAAACTCCTGGGCTCAAGAGATCTGCCCAGCTCGGCCTCCAAAGTGCTGGGATTACAGGTATGAGCTGCTGTGCCCAGACTCTTTTTTTGTTGTTATTTAATTGAATAGTGACAGGTCTTGCTATGTCACCCAGGCTAGTCTTGAACTTTGAGTTTCAACAGTCCTCTGGCCTTGGCCTTCCAAAGCACATATAACATTTTTAATAAGCTTTGAAAGTTCCTTGAGAAACCATCTTGGGATTGAATTCAATTTATAAATTAACTGGAAGAGAATTAGTCTATTCTGCTATTATAATTATTATATTATTATGTATAATTATAGATTATATCACATTATGTTGGAAGAGAATTTATTATATTAAGGATTCCCAAGCTTGTACAGGCATACCTCAGAGATATCACAGGTTCAGTTCCAGGCCACCTCAATAAAACAAGTCATGCAAATTTTTTGGTTTCCCAGTGCAGACAAAAGTTTGTTTATCTTATACTATAGTCTATTAAGTGTGCAATAGAATTTTAGAATATGTGTGTGTGTGT
>NW_016803657.1:5021348-5029584 GCF_001698545.2 Rhinopithecus bieti | reverse complement strand
TATATATATATATATATATTTAAAAAACCAATGCACATGCCTTAATTAAAAAATATTTTGTTGGCCCAGTATGGTGGCTCATGCCTGTAATCCCAGCACTTTGGGAGGCTGAGGAGGATGCATCACTTGAGGTCAGGAGTTCAAGGCCAGCCTGGCCAATATAGTAAAACCCCATCTCTACCAAAAATAAAAAAATTATCTGGGCATGGTGACGTGCATCTGTAATCCCAGCTACTTGGGAGGCTGAGGCAGGAAAATTGCTTGAACCCAGGAGGTGGAGGCTGCAGTGAGCCAAAATCATGCCACTGCACTCCAGCCTGGGCGACAGAGTGAGACTCCATCTAAAAAAACAAAAAACAAAAAAACTTTGTTGCTAAAAAGTGCTAATGATCATCCGAGCCTTAATCAAGTCATAATCTCTTTGCTGGTGGGGGGTCTGGCTTCAATGTTGATAGTTGCTGACTGAGTAGGGTGGTGGTTGCTGAAGACTGGGCTGGCTGTGACAATTTATTAAAATAAAACCGGAATGAAGTTTGCTGCCTTAATGGACTCTTCCTTTCACTAAGATTTCTGCGTAGCATATGGTGCTATTTGACAGTGTTTTACCCACAGTCGAACTTCTTTCAAAATTGGAGCCAATCCTCTCAAACTCTGCCACTGCTTTATCAACTAAGTTTATGTTGAGTTTATTTATGATACTGTGCTATTAATAAATCCTCTGTTGTCATTTCAACAAAGTTTACAGTGTTGGGACTCAGAAAACAATACTCCAAGATGAGGGCCTCGGAAGCAAAAGGTTTTTCTCTGCCCTCCTGCCTCTTAGTCCCATTCTCCCCAGAGGCACCACAGAAACTAGAATCCCTCTTCCTCAAAGCAGGTCATAGAAACCAGAACCCCTTTTCCCCCAAGCCAGCCACAAAACCAGAAAAAGATTACTGAACTTTCCCTCTGCCCTATCTGTGTAAAAACTGTCCATAAAGAAATTATCTGATCTACCTTTTTTGACTGGAGGTCATAAGATTCCCATTCCAGAGAGTATCCTGCCCCCTAAGGAATTCAGTCTCAGAGAGGCCTAGAAGAATCTAGACAGACAGGCCTTGCTGGGTTTCCCCACTAAGTCTATTACCATTAGATCACACACTTGTTGTCCAATCATATTTCTACATGCCTGTGCATACTTTGTTGAATGTAAGTATGAAAATGGATGCCAGGCGCGCTGGCTCATGCCTGTAATCCCACCACTTTGGGAGGCCAAGGTGGGCGGATCACCTGAGGTCAGGAGTTCGAGACCAGCCTGGCCAACATGGTGAAACCCTGTTTCTACTAAAAATACAAAAATGAGTCGGGCATGGTGGCGTGTACCTGTAATCCCAGCTACTCAGAAGGCTGAGGCGGGAGAATCAGTTGAACCCGGGAGGTGGAGGTTGCAGTGAGCCAAGATCATGCCATTGCACTCCAGCCTAGGTGATAAGAGTGAGACTCTGTCTCAAAAAAAGAAAAAAGACAAGAAAAGAAAATGGACAATTTTCCCTCTATCTTTAGGTCTTCATTCTAAAAGTTTCCTTGTATACAATTAAAATACATTTGTACGTCTTTTCTCCAATAAATCGCCTTTTGAGAGGTGATTTTTTTCAGTGAACCATCACAGAGCCAGGGAGAACTCTCTTCTTGGCCCCTACAACAGTGTCTTCACCAGGAGTAGTTTCCATCTTAAGAAATCACTTTCTTTTCTCATCCATAAGAAGCAACGCCTCATCCACTAATGCATCCAACAGAGGTGTAGTATCCAGAATTTATAAGAAACTTAAACAGTTTCAACAAGCAAAAACAAACAGCACCATTGAAAAGTGGGCAAAGGATATGAATAGACAATTTTTGGTTTTTTTCTGAGGCTGGGTCTCACTCTCTTGCTCAGGCTGGAGTGCAGTGGTGCAATCATGGCTCACTGCAGCCTCAACCTCCTGGGCTCAAGCAATCCTCCCACCTCAGTCTCATGAGTAGCTTGGACCACAGGAGCGCACCACCACACCTCGCTAATTTTTCATTTTTTGTAAAGGCAAGGTCTCCCTATGTTGCCCCAGTTGGTCTCAAATTCCTCAAGGCTCAAAGCTCAAGAGATCCTCCTGACTTGGCCTCCCAAAGTGCTGGGATTACGTAAAGGTATGAGCCACTATGCCTGGCCAACAGACGCTTCTCAAAAGAAGACATACAAACGGCCAAAAACCATGAAAAAATGCTTAACGTCACTGATCATCAGATAAATGCAAATCAAAATCACAATGTGATACCATCTCACACCAGTCAGAACGGCTATGACTAAAAAGTCAAAAAATAACAGATGCTGGTGAGGCTGCACAGAAAAGAGAATGCTTTATACATTGTTGGTGGGCATGTAAATTAGTTCAGCCACTGTGAAAAGCAGTTAGGAGATTTCTTAAAGAACTTAAAATGAACTACCATTCAACCTAGTAATCTCATTACTGGATATAAACCCAAAGGAAAATAAATCATTTTACCAAAAAGACACATACACTTGTATGTTCATTGCAGCACTATTTGCAACAGCAAAGACATGGAATCAACCTGGGTGCCCATCAATGGCAGATTGGATAAAGAAAACATGGTGCATCTACACCATGGAATACTACACAGCCATACAAAGAATGAAATTATGTCCTTTGCAGCAACATGGATGCAGCTGAAGGTCATTATCCTAAGCAAATTGTACAGGAACAGAAAGCCAAATACTGCATGTTCTCACTTATAAGTGGGAGCTAAGCATTGGGTAAACATGGACATAAAGACGGAAATGACAGATACAGGTAACTACTGGAGATGGGAGAGAGGGAGGACGGCAAGGGCTGAACAACTACCTGCTGGGTACTATGCTTACTACGTGGGTGACAGGATCATTCATACCCCAGACCTCAGCATCATGCAATTGCACGTGTACCTCCCGCATCTAAAATAAAAGTCTAAAATTATTTTTGTAACAAAGTTTGATCACGAGATTGCAGCAATTCCATCACATCTTCAAGCTCCGCTTCTAATTCTAGTTCTTTTGCTATTTCCACCACATCTGCAATTCTAGTTCTCTTGCTATTTCCACCACATCTGTATCTAGTTCTCTTGCTATTTCTACCGCATCTGCAACTTTTTTTTAAAAAAGTAATGGCAAAACAGCAATTACTTTTGCACCAACCAAATGCTTCCTCCAGTAAAGTCTTGAACCATCCAAAGTCCTCAGTGAGGGATGGAATCAACTTCTTCCAAAACTTCCACTAATGTTGTTATTTTAACCTCTTCCCATGAATACGGAGTGTACTTAATAGCATACAGAATCATGAACATTTTCCAGTTGACTTTGCCCAGATCCATTGGAAAAATCATCGTCCATGGCAGCTATGGCCTCACTCAATGTATTTCTTAAATAATAAGACTTGAAAGTCAAAATTACACCTTGATCCACGGGCTGTAAAATGGATGTTGTGTTAGCGGGCATGAAAACAACATTCATCTCATTGTATATCTCCATTAGAGCTCTCAGGTAACAAGGTGCACTGTCAATGAGCAGTAATATTTTGAAAGAACTCTTTTTTTTCCTGAGCAATTGCTCTCAAAAACAGGTTTAACATATTCAGTAAAACGTGCTGTAAACAGATGTGCTGTCTTTGAGGCTTTTCTGTTCCATGGATAGAGCACAGGCAGAGCGGATAAAGCAACATTCTTAAGGACCCCAGGATTTTCAGGATTGGCTTCAACTTAAAGCCCCCAGCTGCATTAGCCCGTAACAAGAGAGCCAGCCTGTTCTTTAAAACTTTGAAGCCAGGCATTGACTTCTCCTCTGTAGCTATGAAAGTCCTGGATGGCATCTTCTTCCAATGAAAGGCTGTTTTGTCTACATTTGCAAATCTGTTGGTTAGTGTGGCCACTTTAATCAATGATCCTAGCTAGATCTTCTTGAGAACTTGCTGCAGCTTCTCCATCAGCAGCTGCTTCACCTTGCCCCTTTTTTCTTTTTTTTTTTTTTTTTTTTTGACAGAGTCTCAGTCTGTCGCCCAGGCTGGAGTGCAGTGGTGTGAGCTCGATTCACTGCAACTTCCGCCTCCCGGGTTCAAGCAGTTCTCCTGCCTCAGCCTCCTGAGTAGCTGGGATTACAGGCGTGCGCCAGCATTCCTGGCTAATTTTTGTATTTTTAGTAGAGACGGGGTTTCACCATGTTGGTCAGGCTGATCTCGAGCTCCTGACCTCGTGATCCACACACCTCAGCCTCCCAAAGTGCTGGGATTACAGGCGTGAGCCACCGTGCCCGGCACCTTGCACTTTTATGTTCTGGAGACAGCTTCTTTCCTTAAACCTCATGAACCACCCTCTACTCACTTCCAGCTTTTTTCCTGCAGCTTCTTCACCTCTCTGTCTTCATAGAATTGATGACAGTTAGGGCCTTGCTCTGGATTAGGATTTGTCTTAAAGGAATGTTGTGGCTGGTTTGATCTTCTATCCAGGCCACTCAGATTTTCTCCATATCAGCAATAAGACTGTTTCACTTTCTTATTCCTGTGTTTACTGGAGCAACATTTTTAATTTCCTTCAAGGCAGGAAGGAAATTTTCCTTTGCATTCAGAACTTGGCTAACTCCTGCAAGGGGCCAAGCTTTCAGCCTATCTTGGCGTTCGACACACCTTCCTCATTAAGCCCAATCATTTCTAGCTTTTGATTTCAAGTGAGAGATGTGTGACTCTTCCTTTCACTTGAGCACTTAGAGGCTGTTGTAGGGTTATTAGTTGGCCTAATTTCAATACTATTGTGTGTCAAGGAAGAGGGAGGTCCAATGAGAGGGAAAGAGGAGAGACAGGGAAAGGCCCGTTGGTGGGGCAGTCAGAACAAAGCAACGTGTATAGATTATGTTTGCTGCCACATAGGCATGGTCTTCGGTGCCCCAAAACAATTACAACAGTAACATCAAAGATACCTGATCTGGCCAGATGCGGTGGCTCGTGCCTGTAATCCCAGTACTTTGGGAGGCCAAGGCAGATGAATCATTTGAGGTCAGGAGTTCGAGATCAGCTTGGTCAATACAGTGAAACCCTGTCTCTACTAAAAATACAAAAATTAGCCAGCGTGGTGGCGCACGCCTATAATCCCAGCTACTCAGTAGGCTGAGGCAGGAGAATCCCTTGAACCCGGGAGGGGGAGGTTGCAGTGAGCAGAGATTGTGGCACTACACTCCAGCTTGGGCGACAAAGCGAAACTCCCTCTCAAAAAGAAAAAAAATCAGTGATCATGGATCATCATAACAGATATAATAATAAAGAAAAAGTTCAAAATATTGGGGAAATTACCAAACTGTGACAGAGACACAAAGTGAGCAAATGTTGTTGGAAAAGCGACTCAGATAGACTTGCTTCATGCAGGGTTGCCACAAACCTCAATTTGTAAAAATGCAGTATCCGCAAAACACAATAAAGCAAAGTGCAACAAGACCAGGTGTGCGTGATATAATTTCTGGGTGCTTTTAAAAATATTTTTTCTGCTCATGTTTTATACCGTTCTTTATAAAGTTCTTTTAAAGTAGATATATTCACAGTTGGTGTAAATACTTTTTTTTTGTTTGTTTGTTTGTTTTTGAGACATAATTTCTCTCTTGTTGCCCAGGCTGGAGTGCAATGGCATGATATCAGCTCACTGCAGCCTCTGCCTTCTGGGTTCAAGCCATTCTCCTGTCTCAGCCTCCTGAGTAGCTGGGCTTACAGGCGTGCACCACCACATCCAGCTAATTTTTGTATTTTTAGTAGAGATGGGGCTTCATCATATTGGTCAGACTGGTCTCAAGCTCCTGACCTCAAGTGATCCACTCGCCTTGGCTTCCCAAAGTGCTGGGATTACAGGTGTGAACCACTGCGCCTGGCCATAAATACTTTTGGTGGCTGTTGTGTGCGTTTCCTTTTATTACACTTTCTAAGTGGCTTCTATTGCTATGGAGGGATGCTTTTGACTTGGTGTTTTGATTTTACATCCAGAGTATTAACTCTCTTGCTAGTGTGAGATTTACCTTCATTTCCTGGTTGGCTCAGCAGAGTCCTGGCTTTTGCTGGTTGTCCTGGCATCCCATTTCATCTAGCATTTGTCCCAGCTTTTTTTTTTTTTCTTCCAAGACTTAATCTCGTTCTGTCACCCAGGCTGGAGTGCAGTGGTGCGATCTCAGCTCACTCAACCTCCACCTCCTGGGTTCAAGCCATTCTCGTGCCTCAGCCTCCTGAGTAGCTGAGATTACAGGTGCCCTCCACCATGCCTGGCTAATTTTTGTATTTTTAGTAGAGATGGGGTTTCACCATGTTGGCCAGGCTGATCTTGAACTCCTGACCTCAAGTGATCCTCCCGCCTTGGCCTCCCAAAGTGTTGGGATTACAGGCATGAGCCATTGCACCTGGCTCCAGAGTTCTCATTTTTAATGAAGTGACACGATTATTATTATTTTGAGACAAGGTCTTGCTCTGTCACCCAGGCTGGGGTGCAGTGGTGTGATCTTGGCACACTGCAGCCTCAAACTCTTGGGCTCACACGAACCTCCCACCTCAGGCTCTTGAGTAGCTGGGATGAGCGGCATGGGCCATCATGTCTTGCTAATTTTTGTATTTTTTGTGGAGATGAGGTTTCGCGATGTTGCCCAGACTGGTCTCGAACTCCTGAGCTTAAGCCATTCCCCAACCTGGGCCTCCTAAAGTGCTGAGATTGCAGGCATGAGCCACCATCCCAGTGATATGATTGGCACCTGCATTTACATAAGCCAGGATACATTTGGTAAAGCTCCTCTTTGTAATTCCTGCTTCTGGTCCAGCCTCATCTAGGTCTAGTGTGAGATCCGTGTGGAGTAAAGAAAGTTGTCATCTTAACACAGAGTTTCATGTGAGAGACAGCCAACAGCTAACCTGCCTTTTCCTGACAGTTACTCTGTGTAATTGACACCTCTGTTTGCAGCTGACAGAACAAAGGTGCTGGGACATTCTCTCCTTGTGGCACCATGAGGCTCTGCTTTGGGCTTCCTGAGTATACTAACTTTATCAAGTTCTTTCAATGCCTTCCCCTCTTTTTCTAGTCTCTGAAGCCGTTTTCATAAAATGAGGGCTTTCTATTCTTCCAAGCTTTGTTACAACTTGCCTGGAAAACAATCTGTCTTTTGTCTGTGTGTATGCCAGGGGCAAGGGGTGGGGTGTCTGTGAGTATGGCGGGGTGAGGGGTGGGGAGGTGTGGGAGTGGTTGTGGGAGAACTTTTGATTGTTCAATTTCTTTAATAGTTGTTGATTTAATTTCATATTTTAAAAATCTTCTTGTGCCTATTTTTTATTTTATTTTATTTTATTATTTTATTTTATTTCGCTCTGTGGCCCAGGCTGGAGTGCAATCTTGGCTCACTGCAACCTCTGCCTCCCAGGTTCAAGCAATTCTCCTGCCTCAGACTCCCGAGTAGCTAGGATTACAGGCACACGTCACCATGGCCTGGTTAATTTTCTTTGTGTTTTTAGTAGAGACAGGGTTTCACCATGTTGGCCAGGCTGGTCTCGAACTCCTGACGTAGGGTAGTTCACCCGCCTTGGCCTCCCAAACTGCTGGGAGATTTTATTTTATTTTATTTTATTTTATTTTATTTTTGATGAGACAGAGTCTCGCTCTGTCGCCCAGGCTGGAGTGCAGTGGCCGGATCTCAGCTCACTGCAAGCTCCGCCTCCCAGGTTTACGCCATTCTCCTGCCTCAGCCGCCCGAGTAGCTGGGACTACAGGTGCCGCCACCTCGCCCTGCTAGTTTTTGTATTTTTTAGTAGAGACGGGGTTTCACCATGTTCGCCAGGATGGTCTCGAACTCCTGACCTCGTGATCTGCCCGTCTCGGCCTCCCAAAGTGCTGGGATTACAGGCTTGAGCCACCGCGCCCGGCCGAGATTTTATTTTTTGAAACAGAGTCTTGCTCTGTTGCCCAGGCTGGAGTGCAGTGGGGTGATCATAGCTCACTTCAGCCTTGAACTCCTCGGCCCAAACGGTCTTCCCACTTCAGCCTCTCGAGTACACCTCCCAAACACAGCCGTACACCACCACACCCAGCAACTTTTTTGATTTTTTGTAGAGAAGGGGGCCTCACTATGTTGCCCAACCTGTGGGTCCATTTTAGTAGTCTATCTTTTTCTATAAAATGATTCATTTCATCTAAGTTTTCAAATTCATTAGCATAAAGGTATTCATTA
>NW_016803657.1:4993805-5020515 GCF_001698545.2 Rhinopithecus bieti | reverse complement strand
AAAAAAAAAAAAAACAAAAAAAAAACCTCCTTTCTACTATTTTCAGGAATATTCATTTTTTCTCTGTTAACATACAATAATATTTTAAAATACTATTAAAAATTTAAATGCTGTCATTCATTGCATTTGTTAATGTATTCCCTGGATTTTTGTGCTGCCTCTTGTTTCTTTCTTCTTTGCTCCCTTCTTTGTTCACTTTCTTCTGACAGTAAGCACCTGCTCATAAGAAACTCTCTTATTTGCTGTATATCTGAAAATGTCTCCGTTTTGTCTTTACTGCTGAATGATAGTTTAGCTGGATATAGAATCCCAGGAAAGGCATTTGTAAGGAAATGTTCATCATTATACTTATTGCATTTAATAATTAGACACATTGATTATATTTTGTCTTCCAGCAGAATGATTTTTGTTTGTTTTGTTCACTGTGTATCCCCATCCCCAGAGCAATGCCAGGCACATCATAGTCACTCTGTAAATAGGTGTTGAATAAATGAATGCGCAAGTCAGTGAATTCCTCACTAGGCTCTCTGTTCTCTGAGGGCAAAGTCAGCTTCTTCCTGTTCCAGGCTGAGTTCCAGTGTTTTTGCCTGACGAAGTAGGAACAAGATAAACATCTGTTGTAGAAATAGATGAATTCACCCAAGTTCTAAAACAAAAGAATAGCAATACTACTCTTAAAAACCAGTGCCTTTTGAAGAGGCAATCTTCTGATCTTCTAGGTCTATATTTTCTTAATTTTTCCCCTTGCTGGAGTTAGTGACGAGGGAACTGCGGGGGCAGACTGTGGGCTTTCATAAGAGCAAAGCCCTCTTTTCAAAGATCTATTCTGAGAAAGGATCATGTTTTCCAGCTTAACTGGGAGGCTGGCTGAGTCCTCATTTCTAAACAGATGGCAACACATCGTTGCTGGTGGTTCCTTTAAGGCAGAAAGGCTGTCAAAACAGCAAAGATGACTTCCAGATACAGCCTGCACAGAGAGGCACAGCGACTGATAAAATATTCATTAGTGACTGCTGTGGTCACAGGGAGGGCCTGTGCTGCAGGGAGGCCCGTGCGCAGAGCCAGCTGAGGTCCCAGTGTGAGGAAGTGCATTAGGGTTTTGCAGTAAGGCCCATTTAGGAAGGAGGCAGGGGCCTTTGAGGCCCATTGTACCAGAGGCATTTAAAGAGTTAGCCCCCTGAGAGCACTAATGCCCTTCAATCTGGCGATTTATAAAAGAGAAGGAATCATTAGGTCTCGGAAAAGACGCCTGGCCTGCACCATTTAGAGGACACAGGGGTCACCTATGTATCAACAAAGTGAAAAGGTCATTCATAAAGCCTTCAGTCTGTCAGCCCTAGATCCCAACTCATCATTTCTAGGTCAGTCACCACGCTTCTCCACTGTCTGGTTATGTATGACAACTCTCAACTGGACATATGGTCACATATGTGTATAGTCCCAGCAGTCCCAACCCTGGGCTCGTTTTGTAGACACAGATGGCCCTCTGTCCCACTCAGATAGCCCCCTTTAGATTGGATAAGGGAAATCATAGAGCAGCCATCTTTGGCCAGTCGGTGATAGGGCTCAATGCTGGTCTCTGCCCTGGGTCACTCACAGGACCACACAGTTTATTGATGGCAAATTTTGGGAGAGATCACAAAAAGAGGGAAAAAGTAAGTCTCGGCACAGTGTCTCATGCCTGTAATCCCAGTGCTTTGGGTGGCTGAAGCGGGAGAATTGCTTGAGCCAGCTCAAGACCAGCCTGGGCAAAATAGGCAGAACTCCATCTCTACAAAAAAAATTTTTTTTTTTTTTAATTACCTGGTTGTGGTGGCACATGCCTGTAGTCTCAGGTACTGGAGAGGCTGAGGCAAGAGAATCACTTGAGTTCAGGAGTGAAGGCTTGAGCAAGGCTTCAGTGAGCTATGATTGCACCACTGCACTCCAGCCTGGGCAACAGAGAAGACCCTCTCCTCTAACCCCCCCAGAAAAAGAAGAGGAAAAAGGAGTTTTGAAGATGCCAAAACTAATGCATTAGCAAGATTTTTTAAAAACATATTTTCCTTGGCTATTGGAGAACAAGCTTTTTTGCAAATCACGTCTCCTTTAGCCATGACGTTGCCTCTGAAACATAGAAGTATAAACAGAGAGACAGACATTCCTTCCAAGTATGGGTTTAGAGGCAGGCAGAACACAGTTGCTGAAGAAAAGAGGAAAATCAGAATCAGAAAAGCACATTATTTTTTGAGGCATCAAAGTAGGTTTTCCAAACAAAACAGAGTGCTATTTCTTTGTTGAGGGGGGTAAAAAAAGCCATTATGGAACATACTTTATAGTCACCCTTTAATGTGGATATATGACAAAAAGATTTCTGCTGCTCTTTACTCACATCGTGCCTCTGACCAGTGGTCCGCTGTTTGGTTCTGTTTTTCAGGGACTCCAGCTTTGGTGTCCTTAAGAAAGGGACTTACTGACTTTATGCATCTTTCAAACAAAGATTAACAACAACAACAATAGAGTAATAAGTTGGCTTGGAATCTTGGCAAAACCAAAAACCACATGTTCTGAGAGTCGCTTCCTGCGCTGGTAATTAAGTTTCTTCCCCCTACAAAATGAGACTCTTCTGGACCAACAGGCTTTAGGCATGTGGACATCTTGATGGGGTCCCATCTTCTCTTTTGAGGATCAAATCCTGGCCAACTTTGTTTGATGTTCAGAGCCCTGTATGGGAGCCAAGGTGTGCTAATAAAGCAGTCGTGCCTGTTTGGAGTCATTCTACAGCTCAGGACTTCATCCCCCAGGAGGGAGGGGTAGTGGGTGACTCACTAACGATAATATCAACAACAACAACAAAAGGGTCTCCAAGTCACACTGACATTGTGGAATCAAACATATGTCTCTGTGCCCTGACCCCCACCAAGGATGCAGTCATAGGGATGTCCAGTTATCTTCTAATCAATGCCCAGTCCAGATGGTCACCAGCCATCTCTGCAGCAAAAGTCACTGCGCATTTGGATATCAACACAGCTTGTTTGTAACTGAGTTAGTGCAGCCTGGTAAGGTACAGATGTTTTCCTTTTAATCCTGTTTGTACTTTGAAATGCTCACACTCGATGTCGTTTGGCTGCAGGAAGCTCCTCCAGGAATGATCCCGCAAGAGAAACAGGATGTGCATGGCACCATCTGACTTGGGGCAGCTCTGTTGCTCCCTGCAGGACTGAGCACAGTTCATTTACTGGAATAGAACACGTTATGCGGGTGAGGATAAACATATCAATACTTCTTTTTTGTTTTGTTTTGTTTTGTTTTGTTTTTTTGGACATCAACTCTATAGAATTGAATTATCTGGCCCTTCAAGATAACTTTATGATTGTGCTTAACGGGCTTTGAGACAACCACTTCTCCACCAGGATTTGCAGGGAGGCTTCCCGAGAGAAGTGGCTCGTCTTAGAATTCGAGAGCTCAGACTGACAGCAAACCACCTGGATCTGCCATTCCTTAGCTGTGTGACTTTGTGCAAATCGCTTTTCCTCTCTGGGCTGTTTCTCCATTGGTAAAAAAAGGAGCACTTTTGAGACTGGGTGCAATGGCTCACACCTGTAATCCCAGCACTTTGGGAGGCCGAAGTAGGCGGATCACTTGAGGTCAGGAGTTCGAGACCAGCCTGGTCAACATGGTGAAACCCCTGTCTCTACTCAAAATACAAAAACTTAGCTGGGCGTGGTAGCGCATGCCTGTAGTACCAGCTACTAGGGAGGCTGAGGCAGGAGAATAGCTTGAACTTGGGAGGCGGAGGTTGCAGTGAGCCAAGACTGTGCCACTGCACTCCAGCCTGGGTGACAGAGTGACAACAACAACAACAACAACAACAAAGGAACACATTTTTACCTACGGCATAGGGCTGTTGCAAAGATTGAGGGAGATATTGCCCAGGGCAGGCAGAGGACCCGAGCGAGCAGTACCTGCTATTACTGTTCTATTGCATTCGTGCGCCTTGGCCTTTTGTTCCTCACTTTAGGCCTTTGATCTTGTGCCAGTGCAATGGCAGAGCCTTGTCATGACACAAACTGTGTGTGTGTTTTTCTGTCCACGAAAACGTCCACCTGGCTCCCTCCTTTCCGAGCAGGAAATAAAGGCTGCTGTGAAACATGACACTGTCCTGTTGCATATGCCATTGTGATGCTGTGGGGCAAACACTGGATCAGCTCCATAGGGTGAGGGCTATCCCTAAATAAACAGGACCTGGGGCAGATTGTTTTGGGTGGGGCCAAAGCAGGTCCAGGTTCAATAAGCCTGAATAGAAGGGTCTGCTCTGGGCCGGGAAGTGGGTTAGATCTATTCTCACATGTGGTTGTATGTAATACTAGTAATAAAACCATAGGCCAGGGATCATTATAATCTTCATGTTAAAGAAGAAACTGGCTGGGTGCAGTGGCTCATGCCTGAAATCCCAGTGCTTTGGAAGGCTGAGATGGGAGGATTGCTTGAGCCCAGGAGTTCAAGATCAGCCTGGGCAACCTAGCAAGACCCCATCTCTACCAAAATTAAAACAACTAGCCAGGCACGGTGGTGTGTGCCTGTCGTCCCAGCTACTTGGGAGGCCAAGACAAGAGAATTGCTTAAGCCAGGGAGGTTCTGGCTGCAGTGAGCCATGATTGCACCACTGTACTCCAACCTGGGCAACAGAGCAAGACCCTGAAAAAAGAAAGAAGGAAGGAAAGAAGGAAAGAGAAAAAGGAAGGAAGGCAGGGAGGGAGCAAGGGAGAGAAAGAGAGAGAGAGAGAGAGAGAGAGAGAGAAAGAAAGAAAGAAAGAAAGAAAGAAAGAAAGAAAGAAAGAAAGAAAGAAAGAAAGAGAAAGAAAGGGAGAAAAGAAGGAAGGGAGAAAGGAAGAGAGAAAAAAAGAAAAGAAAAGAAAGAAAAAAAGGAAGGGAGGGAGGGAGAAAGGAAGAAAGGAAGAAGAAAGAAAGAAAAGAAAGAAAGGAAGAAAGAAAGAAAGAAAGGAAGGAAAGAAGGAAGGGAGAAAGAAATAGAAAGAAAAGAAAGAAAATGAAGGAAGGGCGGGAGAAAGGAAGAAAGGAAGAAAAAAGGNGAAAGAAAGAAAGAAAGAAAGAAAGAAAGAAAGAAAGAAAGAAAGAAAGAGAAAGAAAGGGAGAAAAGAAGGAAGGGAGAAAGGAAGAGAGAAAAAAAGAAAAGAAAAGAAAGAAAAAAAGGAAGGGAGGGAGGGAGAAAGGAAGAAAGGAAGAAGAAAGAAAGAAAAAGAAAGAAAGGAAGAAAGAAAGAAAGAAAGGAAGGAAAGAAGGAAGGGAGAAAGAAATAGAAAGAAAAGAAAGAAAAATGAAGGAAGGGCGGGAGAAAGGAAGAAAGGAAGAAAAAAGGAAGGAAGAAAGAAAGAGAAAGGGAGGAAGGAAGGAAGGAAGGAAGAAAGAAAGAGAAAGAAAGAAAGGAAAGATAAAAAGAAAAGAAAGAGAAAAAGAAGAAACTGAGCATTAGAGAAGCTAAAATTTCCTCAAGATCCCAAAGTTCCCTTCTGTCTGCAGGATAAAGTCCCAGGGCCAAGAGATCCTCTGAGGTGCGTCACTCCGTGTATCCACCTGCCTCACCCCCTTCATCCCTGCCTTGTACCTCACCATAACCCAAAGGAAACTGGGCCTTCTTTTTTTCTGTTTTAATGAGGACTCAGTCTCCAACAGCCAGCAGTGCAACCAACAGAAAATCCCCCTCCAAAAAGCACTGAGCTAGTGAGAGTCTTTACTGACAACTTCTTACGGAAGCCCTACACCTGCAGAGGGCTGTCCTAAAAACCCACTTTTCACACCTCTCCCTTCAAAGCCCAAGTCCTTACAGGAGCCCCTCATCTCATTTCCTTGTCTCTCTTCATTAATCCTCAAGTGCCACTCCCTTGCCCCCCTCTTCTCCCTGAAGCCCACCTCCCCTCCTTCCCCAGGTGGAGACATGCGGCCAGCCCTAGCTTTCCAACCTTGTCCCCTCCACCCCTTGCCCGGGTCAGCATGGCAAAGGCCAACATGGAGGGTGGCCAGAAGATTGTAGATAATGATATTAACATTTGAAAAATCTCGTGCACGCTAGACTCTTGCAAAGCAGAGCTGGTTATCCGTTTCCTGTGTGGGCCACTCAGGTTTTCTTCTCCAGGCCTTTCTCTGACCATCCTCTCTGTTCTCTGCTACCTCCTGCTCCTCCTTGGGCCCCAAGACCCTCCTAAGGCACTCAGGGAGATCTTCCATGGTTTAAGGGCCCCTCACCTGGGTGATGGTCAGGGACCCCTTCTCTGGCCTCCTATATGCCTCTGATTCCAGCTCTATTTTTTTTTTTTTTTTTTTTTGAGACAGACCTTCTATCCATTTGCCCAGCCTGGAATGCAGTGGCACAATTTCAGCTCACTGCAACCTCCTCCTCCCAGGTTCAAGTGATTCTTCTGCCTCAGCCTCCTGAGTAGCTGGGATTACAGGCACTCACCACCATGTCTGGCTAAGTTTTATATTTTAAGTAGAGACAGGGTTTCCCCATGTTGACCAGGCTGATCTCGAACTCCTGGCCTCAAGTGATCTGCCTGCCTTGGCTTCCCAAAGTTCTGGAATTACAGGCATGAGCCACTGGGCCCGGCCTGATCCCAGCTCTTGTATTGCACTTAATGTACAAAAATCACCACCGTTTGTTTCTAAATCCGTCTTCCACCATATTGCGAGTCTCCCAAGGGCCCCACAGCAAAACTCGCAGATGATTGCTTCTGTTGACTTGTTCTCAGTGTGCCTTCAACAAAGACGAATCTAATCTTCTCAATAACAAAAACTCAGGAGGTGGTGACACCGAGTCACGGGCGTGGATTCAGCAGCTGCATGGGGGCAGGTCCTTGTGGTGTCCCTCTCCATGCTGGAAGCTCCACCACTCTGTGTGGCTCCTGCCACCGTCGCCAGAGCCGCTGCGTTCAAAGGAGGAAGGACCGGGTGTGGGTGGTGGAGGCCGCTGGGACTGAACTTCTCCCAGGACACGACGGCGCTCCCAGATCCCAGCCTGCCTGAGGGTTCACCACTCTTGGGTCTCAAGGCTTTCCCCAGAAAGTGCTTGTTGAAGAAGCATCCTGAGGTGACTAGCGTTTGTTTTTTTATTGGAATGAAATTCACGTAACATTCAATGCACCATTTTAAGGTGAACAATTCAGTGGCATTGAGTATATCCACGATGTTGCACAACGCCTCTGTCTAGCACCAAAGCAGTTTCATCACCCCAAAGATAAATCTCTACCCCTTAATCAGTCATTCCTCCTCCTTTTGCCCCACCCCTGCCCCCTGACAATCACCAATCTGCTTTCTGTCTTCATGAATTTGCCTATTCTGGACATTTCATATAATAGGAATTGCACATAATGTGGTCTTTTGCATCTGGCTTCTTTCACTTAGCATATTTTCTGTCTTTTTTTTTTTTTTTTTTTTGAGATGGAGTCTCGCTCTGTCGCCCAGGCTGGAGTGCAGTGGCACCATCTCGGCTCACTGCAACCTCCGCCTTCTGGGTTCATGCAATTCCGTGCCTCAGCCTCCCGAGTAGCTAGGATTACAGGTGTCCGCCATCACGCCCGGCTAATTTTTGCATTTTTAGTAGATATGGGGTATCACCATCTTGGCCAGGCTGGTCTTGAACTTCTGACCTCATGATCCACCCACCTCAGCCTCCCAAGTACTGGGAATACAGGCATGAGCCACCCGCGCCCTGCTTTACCGGCCTTAGCATGTTTTTTTTCTCTCTGTCTCTCTTTCTCTTTTTTCTTTAGGAGACAAGGTCTTGCTCTGTCACCCAGCCTGGAGCACAATGGCACAATCATAGTTCACTCCAGCCTTAACCTCCTGGGCTCAAGCAATCCTTCCACTTTAGCCTCCTGGGTAACTGGGACCACAGGCACACATCACCGCACCTAGCTAATTTTTTTTTTTTTATTATTTTAAAACTTTTTGTAGAGGCAGGGTCTCATTATGTTGCCAGGCTGGCCTCGAAGTCCTGGTTTCAACCCATCCTCCCAGCCTTCTGGCCTCTCAGCCTCCCAAAGAGCTGGAGTTACAGGCGTGAGCCACTGTGCCTGGCCACACTGAACATGTTTTCAAGTTTCATCCATGTTGTAGCATGTACCAGCACTTCATGCCTATTTATAGATGAATAATAGTCTGTTATACGTATATGCCACATCTTGTTCATCCATTCCTCTGTGGATGGACACGTGAGGGGCTGTTTATGATGTGATTTAAACCCAGACATCCTGGCTCCAAGTTCCCCTTGCAGAATGCCAGGACCCAGGCCTAGGGGTGAAGAGATACACAGAGGCAGCTGCAGGGGAGCGTGGCTAGTGGAGGAAGTGAGAATGCTCTTGGGAGGGAAGAGCCATGTGGTCCATGCCAGAAACCAGCTTTGCCTACTTCCCTCTGCTGCTAGGAGCCTGTGAGCATCTGCCCTTCGGAAAGAGAATGTTCTGCATCCACTCAGCAACCAGGGAAAGCGGGAGCTAGCTTAACCTGGGCTCGTTCGATCCAGGTCTGCCTTGGCTGGAGCCCAACCAAGAGCATTCCTCAGCACTGGTGTCATGTTATGTCGTTCTTATTAGTAATCAGATAGGATTCATGGCTGGTGGACTCTGTTCTTGCCAGAGGCTGATAAAGTGGCCAGCTGCAAGAATCATTCTTCAATAATTAAAAGCCTTTATGGCTTGCAGGAAGAAGCAAATTTGGGAGCACCCACCATGGATCTGTACAATAATCCCCCAAACCAATGCCCATGTCTACCACCAGGTGGGCGACTGTTCACCTTCTGCTTGGTCTCTGTGGTCTCCATTCAGCCACCCAAAGACACTGCTGTCTGCAGAGGTCAGAGCCTTTCAGACGCCCCCTAGTGCTTGAGCATAGACCGAATGGCCCAGGGAAACACAGGGAAGGCCCCTGAGTAGGCTCAGCATCCAGGTGACTTGCATGAAGGTACCATTTCAGGCCCTTTTAATTTCCCACTCTAGGGTCACGAGGGGTGTCCCTAGAGCAGGAAGGAAGACCTGACATGATTCCTAGCCCCAGGGAAGGACTCTGTGCTCCTCTGGAAGGACCCAGGAAGGAAATGTCCAGCTATGGGCTGATGGCAAGTGAAAGGAATGACTGAACCACGTCCCATGAAGGCACCAAGTCAGACAAGCGCAGTCCAAGCCCACTTCCTATTCTCAAGAGCAGAGATTTCATTGCAGAGTGAATCATCATAGAATCATGCTTAAGAGCTTTGGCTTTTGAGTCAAAAAGACGCGAGTTTGAATCCAGGCTCTGCCACCTACTAGCTGGGTGACCTTGGGTAAGTTGCTTAACCTCTCTGAGCCTCAGTTTCCTCAATGATATGGTTTGGCTGTGTCCCCACCCAAATCCCATCTTGAATTGTAGCTCCCATAATTCCCCCATGTTGTGAGAGGGACCTGGTGGGAGATAATTGAATCATGGGGCGGTTTCTCCCATACTGTTCTCATGGTAGTGAATACATCTCAGAGGATCTGATGGTTTTATAAGGGGAAACTCCTTTCTCTTGACTCTCTTTCTCTCTTGTCTGCCACCATGTAAGACGTGCCTTTCACCTTCCACCATGATTGTGAGGCTTCTCCAGCCACATGGAACTGTGAGTCCATTAAACCTCTTTTTCTTTATAAATTACTTAGTCTTGGGTATGTCTTCATCAGCAACATGAAAAAGGATTAATACAGTCATCTATGAAACAAGAACAATGCGAACCTCATGAGAAGTGAATAGAATAACCCATGTAAAGCACAGTGCTCAGCACACGGTAGGAGCTCAGTGAACTGTAGCTGGTAACATAACTCATGTCTCCTCAATTCCCCCACTTCATTTGCCTCTCAAGATCGAGACAGAGTTGTTAAGATCCTTACTTACTCTCCTACCTCCCCTAGTCCTATGCATTCCAATCCAAGGTTTTACAGACTCAAGTCTAGCCAGGATGGATTTCTTAGGACAGCCTCTTTTTTTTTGCCAGGATGGGCTGAGGATTATAAAGTGTGGTTAAGAGTTTCAAGGTCAAACCTAGTACTTCCTATGAAAATAAAAGATAGCAGTACATTACGTTGTCAAGTTAATACAGTATGATGGAGCATCTCCAGACTGCGGATCCTGGAGGACTGTAAAAGTCTAATAGATTTAGGGAAACTGTACCTCAGGGAGCATATTAGACAGCACTCATCAATGGATCAAAACTGTCTTGGAGGCTTCCTTCCCAGGGAGCAGCGGAACCCCTCTAAAGGATTGCTTTCCCTTCAACAACCTGGAGATAAATTGTACTTCATGTATTAACTTTGCACGAATGGGGTGCTTAGTCCGAGTGGAAAATGCACCTTATTTTACCCCAAATGAAAAAGTATATCCTTTGCAAGCCAAATTCCATTTTCTTTTAGATTATTGCAAAATGTCATACTGCTGTATTAATTCCCTTAGTTCCATCTGCTGATTTCAGATATATTTGGACACATTTAGCTTCATGCCCCTAATGGTGAAATGCCCTTAATTATTTCAAAGGATGTTTTGATGCATTGAGGTTTTAATCAGATATAAAATTGGCAGAGTGTGACGTTTGTACATATGCTCCCAGGAAGGCATCGTTTCAATGAGCTTTTATCCTGGGAAGAAATGCCATTTTACAACGAAAATGTTAACAAGAAAAACATAGCTGGACCATATAGACATATTAAGAGTTACCAGGTGCAGTCATCAATTTATTTCCCTCATTTTGCGCACCTGTAAAGTTGCATATGCTTTCACAGTCTGAGAATCACTGAGGAGCCATCATTTCCATGAGCGGAGGTTTGGTGAGGAATAGCACTGTTGACAGATTTTTTGTCCCCTCACTTCTTGTGCACTCCTCACTTCTGTTACTTGGGATTTAATCTCCTCCATGGGGAGAACTGTTCAAATTGAGTAATTTAAATACCCCCAGTGATGAGGCAATGGATCATGGCACCCGTTGAGGACCAGGCTGTCAGTTGGATCATCCATTATAGGAGTCTCAACTCCACAGGCTGGGAACAAGATGCCACGGGTAGGGGTGGGGTGGGGAAGAGAGGCCTCACCCACTAAGTCACTCACTGGGTGTTGTTTTTCTCTATCTGCATCATCTAATAGCTAAAATGGTTCTGTTTCACATCCCAGAATACACCCTTGTTTATGCATGCTATGCTAGTGGTCAGAGTGGGTGAAGAATAGGCTTGGTAAGGAAGAATAGGAGTCATTACTCTAATTCTGTTGCCCCATCTGGAAAAGCAGGTGTTCCATTCACTGCTGCCTAACAAATTACCCTTGAACTTAGCAGCTTTCAACAACATCCATTTATTCTATCTCACAATATAGTGGGCTTGATTTGAACAGGGCTCAGCTGGGTGTTTCTTCTGCTCCATGTGGCTTTGACTGAAGTCACTCAGTGTTATTCAGCTCCCAGATGAACCAATACAGAGGTTCCAAGAAGGGGTTTCTCACTTATCTGAGGCTTTGGTGAGTCCAGCTGAAAGGTGAGGACTATTGAAGAGAACACCTACATGGGGCCCCAAGGATGGCAGTGTCAGGGTAGTCAGACATCTTTCGTGGTAGCTGAGGGCTTTCAGAGAGAGTGCTCCAAGAGGCCCAAGCAGAATCTGGACAGCTTCTTATGTTCCAATTTTGGAAGTTCTACACGTCACTTCTCCTGTAAGTGATTTGCCAAAGCAGTGATAGGCCAGCCCAGATTAAAGGGAAAGGAAAATAGACCCCATCTCTTGATGGAAGGATTGTCAAAGAATGAGCAGTCATTTTTAATCCACCACAGCAGCTAAGAACACTTGCAGGGTGGTGGTGGTTTGGAGAGTGAATATGACTGTTTGAGGCACAGTATTAAACTGTCTATATAAAGAAGATGAACAAATGTGCATGTTCAACTAACCAAGAGCAACTTAAGACAGCACTAAGCTTTTTACAAAATAAATTTGACTTAACCTTTTCTTCATCTTCCATTTCCAATAATCACTAATTTTTGTTGACTTTACCTTCTAAATATTGTGTAAATTTCCCCCTCTTTCCATTGCCACCATCTTTCCCATTACCATCAACACCACCAACATCACTACCACCACAATCACCATCACCACTATCATCATCACTGCCACTATTACCACCATTATCATCATCACCATCACTACCACCATTACCACCACCACCATCATTATCACCACCACCACCATCACAATCACCGCCATCACTACCACAACCATCATCACTACCACAACCACCATTACCACCACAATTACTACTGTCACCATCACACAGAGCATGTGACTGAGAAAACAGAACACATTTATTTTTAGAGGAATAGTATTGTGTGACGGCAAAGGCACAAACTTAGGGACAGTCAGTCCCAAATTTAAATCCTGTCACTGTACTTTATTGGGCTTACTAAATACTGTACATCATTGTTACTACTATAAAAACTGAATAATAATGTATATCTTACAGAGGTTTTTTTTTGTTTGTTTGTTTGTTTGTTTGTTTTTGTTTTGAGACGGAGTCTCTCGCTGTCGCCCGGGCTGGAGTGCAGTGGCCAGATCTCAGCTCACTGCAAGCTCCGCCTCCTGGGTTTACGCCCTTCTCCTGCCTCAGCCTCCCGAGTAGCTGGGACTACAGGCGCCAGCCACCTCGCCCGGCTAGCTTTTTTTTTGTATTTTTTAGTAGAGACGGGGTTTCACCGTGTTAGCCAGGATGGTCTCGAACTCCTGACCTCGTGATCCGCCTGTCTCGGCCTCCCAAAGTGCTGGGATTACAGGCTTGAGCCACCGCGCCCGGCCCTCCAGTGCTTTTAAAAATGAAAGCCAAACTATCATAGTGCACAAGGCCCAGCCTATCTCTCTAGCTTCACACACACACTTATTCAAGATGAGCTTTTAAACTAAAATTCCAAAGCACATCTTACAGGGAGATGATTCATCCCTGCCACAGATCACCTGGGCATCTTATTAAAACACAGGTTCTGATTCAGGATGGCTGGAGAGGGCCTTGGAGTTCAAATCTCTCCCAAGCTCTGGAGGACACCAAAGCTGCTGGCCTAGGGTCCATACTTGGCACAGTCAGACAGCAGAGCATATAGCCACAAGCATGGAGTTGATCAAATCATCAGTAAAACACAAGTAATGGCTTGGAAAATGGCAGTAGTTCCTACAAATGTAAAACATTGATGTTATCCCTGTTTAGATTAAAAACCTAATTTTCATCCGAAAGGACATATTTGACACACATTTCTTTTTCTTTTCTTTCTTTCTTTTTTTTTGAGACGGAGTCTCACTCTGTCGCCCAGGCTGGAGTGCAGTGGCATGATCTCGGCTCACTGCAAGCTCTGCCTCCCGGGTTCACGCCATTCTCCTGCCTCAGCCTCCCAAGTAGCTGGGACTACAGGTGCCCGCCACCATGCCCGGCTAATTTTGTTTTTGTATTTTTAGTAGAGACGGGGTTTCACCTTGTTAGCCGGGATGATCTCGATCTCCTGACCTCATGATCCACCTGCCTCAGCCTCCCAGAGTGCTGGGATTACAGGTGTGAGCCACCGTGCCTGGCCCTTTGATACCCATTTCTAAGGGGCAACCTGAGGCCTGCAGTCTTAGGGCCCACCTTGCTGCCAGGTGTCAGGTACCCCACCTGCCCAGCCCACCTGGCTGCCAGAGACACTAGAGTTGGTTGTCCACGGCCTCTTTCTTCAGGGGCAAGGGTGGGAGGACTAGGCTCTGAGCTTGCAGTTCCCTCTGATGCCTCTTACATCTGCAGCTCCAGGTGTGACACTGCGGCCACCTCCAAACCCTGTGAGTCTGCGTTTGAAGACAGGCAGGAGGCACCATCCCTTGCTCCTGTCTTATCCTCTTGCCAACCCTGCCCCTTCGTCCCCTTCCATTGCCCTCCCTGCCCCTCCCGAATTTGGCTGAAGCTGATCTCTGTGTTGGCAGCACAGCAGCAAAAGTATGTGAGCTGTCAATTTGCAAAATCCTAGTCCTAAAGTCAGACAGAATGTGGGATTCAACTCCAGGGTTACCCGCAGCGGCTGTCTTTAGTACTGAGAGATCAAAATGGCTGTCGGTAGGGAAACATCCAACTTGGCTTGACATGACGTGCAGGCCGGAACAAAGGCGGCTTCCTCTCCAGCCAGCTCTCATAACCCTGATTCGCAAACGTGCTCCCCAAAATCACACAGTGGCTCAGCAAAAAGGGCATCTGTATCCACACCCATAAAGGTGTTTTGATTCTTGGCGCTGATAGCCAGCACACAACCTGAAGCACAGCCCTGAGACCGCGTGGTTCCCTGATCTTTGCTGCAATTTGGTGCTCTCAATGCAGAGAAAGAGTTTTTGTTGTGTGTTTTCCTCTGTGTGTACAGTGTTTTAACGTCCCAGGTAGGCCATGAGGGAATGATGGTCCCAAGACTGAGTGTAAGGGAGGAAATGTGGGAGAAATATGGGGTGCTGTGCCTCAGATTGGAAACGCAGAGGTAATCAGCAGTCAGTTGCAAGTTTGATTGAGAGCTACCAAGAATTGCTCCCCCGGATAGCTGTCTCTCTTGTGAGATGCTGATATACAGGGTCTGTTTGGCGTTGCCAGTGGCTTTGTGGACAACCCTGTTATAAGGCCTCCACAAAGATCCAGTTATTTGGCTGTTGTTATGGGAACAGTAAAATTATGGCCAAATTGAGGTACTGACAGGGGACACAAAAGGAAGTGGGGTTGAGGGTGAGAAAAATTGCTATTTTCATCGAAACGTATTTTGGCTGATCACCTGGACTGAATGAGAACAATCAGGACAAACAGGTAGCAGGAACCCTGCATGGCTCCAGGGATTACAGACCCGAATTTATGCTGGAGAAACAAAATTGCCTTTAAGAGAGAGAGAGAGAGAGAGAAAAAAAAATCACATCCTCTTATTTTCTTTGTGATTTTACAAAAATACTATAATTCTTCCTCAGAGCAGGAAGTTCAATGTTGTTCACAAGATTGTGTGTTGCCTCTTTACTTTTGTTACCTAAGTTAGTACATGCCCAAAATATGTAATTTTGCAATTTAAGGTTTTTGATTGAAAAATCTAACGTTAGCAGTAAATTATTTTCCAAATGGATTGCTATCATTATCCAGACGTAATATAGTTATTGAGCAAATGCCTGCCTACAAGCTAATTAAGATAGTCACCAGGGGGCCAAAGTCATCCAGGCTTCCTGAAACTGAGATTCTCCTTCAAAGCAGTGGGTGGGAAGAGGAGGTTACGTCCCATAAAAATGGCATCATGAGTCCACACAAAATGTTCCTCCTTCCATCTCCAAAATCATAGAAATAATGAAAAAAATATAAAAACATATTGCAAGGCTTAACCATTCTTAAAAAACATGCAGATTCTTTGAGAGTTAAATCCTACAAGGTAGTCAGGGACAGAATTGTCTCCATATAATCCAGGATTGAGTCCAGTCTGGGGAAACTTTTTCCACCCATAAATAGAACATTGCAACAGTGGCCCAGGGCAGTTTCCTGAGGCAGCAGGAATGAGCTGAGCTGGGGCCAAATCATACCCTACCCCTGTCCCTTGGGACAAAAACCCGAAGCCTCCAATATAAGGTCTAGTTACTCAGGAACGCAATGGGCTAGATGGAGACGACTGAAAAGCTGCTGGTCAGAGAGGAGTGTTCCTAGGAAGGGGATGCATATGCATGCACACACACACACACACACATGCATATACACACACATACACACACACATATACATATACACACACACACACACCCCTTCTATTCAAGATAAGCTCTCAAAGTAAAAAATCCAAAGCACACCTTATAGAAGATGATCAACAAACTCATCGCTACCAAGGAAATGCAAATGTTAGAGCAGTCCTTAACAGGACTTTAAATAGGGCCAGATGCAGTGGCTCACACCTGTAATCCCAACACTTTGGGAGGCTGAGGTGGGTGGATCACCTGAGGTCAGGAGTTTGAGACCAGCCTGGCTAACATGGCGAAAGCCCGTCCCTACTAAAAGTACAAAAGTTAGCCAGGTGTAGTGCCCATGCCTGTAATCTCAGCTACCCGGGTGGCTGAGGCAGAAGAATTGTTGGAACCCAGGAGGCAGAGGATGCTGTAAGCTGAGATTGCACCACTGCACTCCAGCCAGAGCAACAGAGTGAGACTCTGTCTCAAACACACACACACACACATACACACAGACAAACACACACACACCAAAAAAACAAACAAAAAAAGGACTTTAAGTAGGTGTAAGTATAATCCTCAGAGATAAAGGAGAAAATAACACCCATAGAATGAGACCAAGATAATGAACAAAAGCTAAGCAGATAAAAATGAATTAAAAAGAAAGATTTTTATTTTTTAATTTAAAATCCTAGAAACAGAAATTTTCACGTATGAGAAGATGACATAGATATACTTTCCCTAAAAGCCCTGGACGTTATGTATAAAACAAACAGAAAGACACTGAGAGGTGGAGAGAAGAAGGCGGACGTTTTAGGGACCTCAGAACCAAGAAATGGCAAATAGTGAGTCCTTTAAGTTTTCCTTTTGCCTCTCATATCCCAGATTGGGTGTAGGAAAACATGGCAACCTGGAAACAGCAACAGGCAAAGACAAAGGGGAGCCAATCTGCTTTTTCTTGCCAGAGGATCAGGAAAGAGGCAGCCTAGCAAGATGAAAGAATTTTAGACAGTAACCACTCCACACCAGAAAAGCACCACAGAAACAATGATGGCCCCACTCACGCTCCCACCAGCAAAGGCTGAGTGCGAAGCCAGAACTTGCATCCCAGCCTAGTGGTAACAAGGCCCGATTGAACAGTGTCAGTGGAGACCATGTGGACAGCTTGGACTTCCACTCATGCCTGGTAGGATGACGTGCCCGTTCACCTCCCTGCTGCACTGGTATCAGAAGAGACAAGTGGAAAATCAAAATGCTCACCACTATCCAGTGGTTCAAAGTCACCTCCATGCCATGAAAGTGGACATTGCATGAAAGAGAGTAAGGAAGTCCCCATATGCCTGTCAGCCAGTGTGTTGTCAACAGAGGCCTGGTGGGGAACCTGAGGCCACACCCTCAGCCAGCAGCAATGAAGAGCACCTCTCCCCCTTGTGTCCTTGGAGGCCACTTGGGAAAACCCCACATGGAAGTAACAAGGGAGCATCCCCTTTGTTAGCTGAACAAGTGTCAGCAAAGGTCTACTTAAAACAGAAGACTTAAAATCCAGAGTTTCATAATATCCCAAATGTCCATTTTCAATCAAATATGACTCATCATTTCAAGAACCAGAAAATAGCCACTTGAATGAGAAAAGAGCATCGACAGATACTGGAGTGGGTTAAAGAGCATCCTCCCAAAATTCACGTCCACTGGAACCTCAGCATGTTACTTTACTTGGAAATGAGGTATTGGCAGATGTAATTAGTTAAGGATCTCAAGGTGAAATCACCCTGGATTTAGGGTGGATCCTAAATTCAATGAATAGTGTCTTTATAAGAAGAAGAGATAGAGAAGAAGGCCACGTGAAGATGGAAGCTGAGAATGGAGTGATGCATTTACAAGCCACAAATGCCAGCAGCCATCAGAAGTTAGGAGAGCTAGAAAGGACGGTTTCTTCCTCAGGGTCTCCAGAAGGAACCAACTCTGCCGACACACTTGATCATAGGCTCCTGGCCTCTAGAACACTGAGATAATAAATTTGTGTTGTTTTATGTCTACCAGTTTGTGGTAATCGTTACAGCAGCCCTAGCAAACTAAGACAGATGCCAACATTCAGATGACACAGATGTTAGAATTATCTGACAACGATTTTAACACACACGTTATAAAATGCTTCAACAAGCAGTGATGAACACACTTGAAATGCAGGCAAATGCAGAAAGTCTCAGCACTGAAATAGAAGGCATAAGCAAAGAATCAAATGAAAATTTTAAAGCTGGAAAATTCAACCACTGGTGTGGTTTCGCTGTGTCCTCACCCAAATCTCATCTTGAATTGTAGTTCCCATAATCCCTACACATTGTGGGAGGCACCGGTGAGAGGTAATTTAATCATGGGGCAGATACCCTTATGCTGTTCTCGTGATAGTGAGTAAGCTCTCATGAGATCTGATAGTTTTATAAGAGGCTTCTCCCCCTTTCACTCTGCGCTTCTTGCTGCTGCCACGTGAAGAAGGACATGCTTGCTTCCCCTTCTGCCATGATTGTAAGTTTCCTGAGGCTTCCCCAGCCATGCTGAACTGTGAGTCAATTAAATCTCTTTCCTTTATAAATTACCTAGTCTTCAGTATGTCTTTATTAGCAGTGTGAGAACGAACTAATACAATCATCAAAATAAAACCTGAATGGATGGACTTAACAGCAGAATGGAGAAGATAGAGGAAAGAATTAGTAAATGTGAAGATAAAACAATAGAAATTACCCAATCTGAGCAACAGAGAAAATATGCTGAAGAAAAGAGAAGAAAAAAAGAACAGAGCTTTAAGACTCTGTAGAACTATTACAAAAAATCTAACATCTGAGTCCAAGAAGGAGAGGAGAAAGTGGGTGGGGCTAAAAAATATTCACAGGAATAATGGCTAAAAAAATCCCCAAATTTGATAAAAGACATAAATTTGCAGATTTCAGAAGCTAAGTAAACCCCAAATAGGATAAACTGAAAGCAATCCATATTATAGTCAACTTAATAACAACTCTTTGGTTTAAAAAGAAAATAGAAAATATCTTGAAAGCAGTAAGAGAGAAATTAAACCTTACCTACAGCAGAGAAACAATCCATATAACAATGGATTTCTCATCAGAGGCCAGAAGGAAGTGGCACATTTTAAAACACTGAAATAAAAAACAGACCTATCCATCTACAATTCTGTATCCAGCAAAAATGTCTTTCAGAAATGAAGGGGAAATCAAGACATTTTTGAATGAAGAGAAGCTAAGAGAATTTGTCACCAGTAGACCTATGCTAAAAAAATGGCCAATAGGGAAATATGGGGAATTTCCCTAAATGATAAAATAAGAAATCTTGGAACATCAGGAAAGAAGAAAGAACACAAGAGACTTATTCTCCTCTTGAGTTTTCTAAATTATATTTGATGGTTGAAACAAAAATTATAACTCTGATGTGATTCTCAATGTATGTAGACACAATTATATCATAAATGGAGGAGGATAAAGGGACAAAAAGAGAAGTAAGCTTTCTTCTTCTTTTTTGTTTTTTGAGACAGGGCCTTGGGTGATCGTGGCTCACTGCAACCTCTGCCTCTCAGGTTCAAGTGATTCTTGTGCTTCAGCTTCCCAAGTAGCTGGGATTACAGGTATGCGCCACCATGCCCGGCTAATTTTTGTATTTTTAGTAGAAACAGGGTTTTGCCATGTTGGCCAGGCTGGTCTCAAAATACTGGCCTCAAGCAATCTGCTGGCCTTGGCCTCCCAAAGTGCTGGGATTACAAGCATGAACCACCATGCCCAGCTAAGAAGTAAGCTTTCTACATTTCACTTCGTCTTCTAAAATATCGACACCAGTAGACTGAAATGTTATGTATGGACAATATAATACCTAGAACAATAACTAATAAATCTATAAAGAAATACATTCAAAAGCACTATAAATAAATCAAAATGAAATTTTGTAAATAACCAAGTAACCACGAGAAGTCAGGAATAAGAAAACAGAAATGAAAAACAGAAAACAGACTTTCAGTTTTAGCTCTGACACATCAAGAGCCTGGAAGTTTTCACCCCCATCCTTACAACAAGAAAACAGCTGAAAAAAACTGAAAATCAACAACTCTTCTTAGATCTGTAATAGAATTAAGGTCAAGCCTCAGAATGCTGCTTTGGAATTTGGAAACACAGGTGACTATGATGAATCACAGCATATGGGGAGCAGAAGCTTCTGGAGCTAGTAACTGGTAGGAACACTTAAAATGTAACTGAGTAATTGATGCACGCTGAACATGGTATAGCTGGGGAGTTACAAACTCCTGGGGTCCTAGTCTTAGGAATACCTATATTTTTATGAGTTTTACATCCAGGAGACTCCCCAGGTTCTCCCAGTGAAGACAGGAGAAACATCTCATGCTTCAGGCAGGAGGAAGCAAAAAGTAATTATTTAAAAATATACCCAGGCTAGGCATGGTGGCTCATGTCTGTAATCCCAGCACTTTATATATATACATACCCAGAGTATTCTGTTCTCATCAACAAAGTCCTACTCTCAAGGAAAACTTCCAGAATCTGCTCTGGAATCTAGGCAGTGGCAATTAGAGACCTGCAGCCAACTCTAGCTCCCTGCCTACGTAAGCAGAGGAAAAAAACAAAAAAGCCTGAGAAACTCTTCTGAAGGTCACAGCACAGGGCGTCAGGCTCACTAAAAAAAACAAACAAACAAAAAACAACCCTGTTTTAAAAAAAATTTTTTTTTATTTCAATTTTGTTAGTTTTGGGGATACAGGTGGTTTATCACATGGATGAGTTCTATAATGACAAATTCTGATATTTTAGCACACCTGTCACCCAAGCAGTGTCCTCTGTACCCAATATGTAGTCTTTCATCCTTCACCCCTCCTCCCAACCTCTCCCGCCAACCAAGGTCTATTATATGACTCTGTATGTCTTTGCATCCTCATAACCTAACTCCCACTTATAAGTGTGAATGTGAAATACGGTTTTCCATTTCTGGGTTGCTTCACTTAGAATAATGGCCTCTAGCTCTACCCAAATTGCTGCAAAAGACATTATTTCATTCCTCTTTATGGCTAATATTCCATGGTGCATATGTACCACATTTTCTTTATCCACTCATTGATCAGTGGGTACTTAGGTTGGTTTCATATCTTTGCAATTGTGAATGTGCTGCTATAAACATGTGTGTGCTTATGTCTTTTACTTATAGTGACTTCTTCTCCTTTGAGTAGATACCCAGTGGGACTGCTGGATTGAATGCTAGATCTATGTTTAGTTCTTTAAGGAATCTCCATACTGTTTTCCACAGTGATTGTACTAATTTACATGACCATCTGCAGTGTAAAATTGTCCCCTTTTCACCACAGTCATGACAACATCTATTGTTTTTTGACTTTTTAATTATGGCCATTCTTGTAAGAGTAAGGTGGTATCTCACTATGGTTTAAATTTGCATTTTCCTGGTGATTAGTGATGCTGAGCATTTTGTCGTATGTTTGTTGGCTGTTTGCATATCTTCTTTTGAGAAATGTCTACTCATGACATTTACCCGCTTTTTGATGGGATGATTTGTTTTTTCTTGCTGATTTGTTTGAGTACTTTGTAGATTCTAAATACTAGTCCTTTGTTAGACCTATGTTTGCAAATATTCTCTCTTACTCTGTGGGTTATCTGTTCTGCTGACTATAGCTTTTGCTGTGCAGAAGATTTTTTAGCTTAATTAGATTCCATTTATTTGTTTTTTTGTTGTTTGTTTTAGTTGCATTTGCTTTTGGGGTCTCAGTCATGAATTATTTGCCTAGACCCATGTCCAAAAGACTTTTTCCAGGCCGGGCACGGTGGCTCAAGCCTGTAATCCCAGCACTTTGGGAGGCCGAGACGGGTGGATCACGAGGTCAGGAGATCAAGACCATCCTGGCTAACACGGTGAAACCCCGTCTCTACTAAAAAAAAAACAAAACAAAACAAAAAAAAAAAGACTTTTTCCAATGTTATCTTCTAGAGTTGTTATGGTTTCAGGTCTTGTATTTAAGTGTTTCATCCATCCTGAGTTGATTTTTGTATAAGGTAATAGATGGGGATCCATTTTCATTCTTCTACATGTGGCTTGCCAATTTTCCCAGCAGCATTTATTGAATAGGTGGTGTCCGTTCCCCAATTTATGTTTTTGTATGCTTTGTTGAAGATCAGTTCCCTGTAAGCATTTGGCTCTATTTATGGATTCTCTAGTGTGTTTCATTTGTCTGAGTGCCTATTTTTATACCAGTACCATGCTGTTTTGGTAACGATAGCCTTGTAGTATAATTTGAAGCCTGGTAATGTGATGCCTCCAGATTTGTTCTTTTTGCTTAGAATTTCTTTGGCTATGTGGGCTCTTTTTTTGATCCATATGAATTTTAGGATTGTTTTTTCTAGTTCTGTGAAAAATGATGATGGTATTTTGATGGGAATTGCATTGAATCTGTAGATTGCTTTGGGTAGTATGGTCATTTTCACAATATTGATTCTGCCCATCCATGAGCATGGGATGTTTCCATTTGTTTGTGTTATCTATGATTTCTTTCAGCAGTGTTTTGCTTTAAAAAAAAAAACTCTAAGATTTAATCATAAGATTATAGACTGTCTTCCCTCCTCAGTGTCTTGCCACCACATCAACAGGGTTCCAGGATAATAATAATGGATTACAATTGAGAGAGCTGCAAGACACAGACTCTATTTAAAAATAATTTTTCTAGAGAAACACAAAGACAACAGGGGAGAAAAAAAAAGGAAGCCTCTGACACCTACAGCTACAGCTACAACAAACATTAAGCACAGCCTAACTCCCATCCAGATAAGCATAAAACCTCAAATCAAAGGCCTATTTACCTCAGTTCCTATTACCTAATACATCATATTTGACTTTCAACAAAAAATTGCAGGCATGCTAAAAAGCACAATAAAACACAGTCTGAAGAGACAAACCAAGCATCAGAATAAGACTCATAGACTTTGCAATCATCAGGCTGGGCACTTAATATAACTACAATTGGTATGCTAAAGGATTTAATGGAAAAAAGTGAATGACAGGCAACAACACATGGTAATTGTAAGCAGAGATAGGAACATGCTAATATAGAATCTAAAAGAAATGCTAGAAATTAAAAACATTGTGACAGAAATAAATAATTTTTAATGGGTTCATCAGTAGACTGGATTTGGCTATAGAAATAATCAGCGAGCTTGAAAAATGTCAAGAGAAACTTCCCAAACTGGAATGTGAAGAGAAAACAGGAGAATGAAAAAAAAAAAAAGAGAGCAGTATGTTTAAGAATGATAGGTCAATTACAAAAGGTGTAAATACATGTAATGGGATTACCAGAAGGAGAGTAAACACAGAAAGGAATAGACAAAACATATGAATGCATGAGAGTTCTCCAAAATTAACAAGAGACACTAAACCACAGTTTCAGTAACTTCAGAGAATATCAGGGAGGACAAATAACAACAACAAAAAAAAAAAAAAGAAAAAAAACAAAAAACCCTTAGGCATGTCATATTCAAACTAGAAAACAAAGAGAACAGCTTGAAAGAAGTCAGGAAGAAAACACCTTACCTGAAGAGAAACAAGGATAAGAATTATGTCAGACTTCCCTTTAGAAACTATACAAGCCAAATGAGAGTGGAGTAAAATAAGAAAAGAAACACACCAATCTGTAATTCTCTATCCAGCAAAATTAACCTTTAAAAGTGAAGAAGATATTCTTTCTCAAACAAAAACTGATGGAATTTGTCACCAGTAGACCTGCTTTATAAGAAATGTAAAAATAGGTTCTTCAGCAAGAAGGAAAGTAATATAGGTCAGAAATTCAGATCTACATGAAGAAAGAATGAGCATTAGAAAACAAACAAATGAAGATAAAATAAAAAATCATTTATTTGTTTTATTCTTAATTGATCTAATATATAACTTTGTTAAAAAACAACAGCAATATTGTATTGGATGATTATAACTTATGGATAAACGAAATGTATGACAACAATATTAAAAAGGATGTGAACAAGAAATTGGGAGTACTCCGTTTTAAGGTACCTGCGCTACCTATGAAATAGAATAATATTATTTGAAAGTGGTCTTGAATTAGTTGTAGATGTATGCTGCTAACACTAAAATATTTCTTAAGAGAAGTATAATTGAAATGCTATCAGAGAAGAGAAAATTGAATCATATAAAATGCTCACTTAAAACCAGAGAAGACATAAAAGAAGGGAATGCCAAAAGAAAAGAAAAGAAAAGATAGAAAGAAATTAAACTAAGCAAAAAAAGAACAGGGCTATGAATAGAAAACAGTTATAAATATGGTAGATATTAACTCAACTATAATAGTTGTCCTCAGAGGATTCTCATTTCTATTCCTATCACTTTCACTCCAGTCCTTTAAACCTCAAGGATAATTGCCTTCATTAATTTCTGCTTTATCTTTCCTGTGTTCCATTTCAGAAGAAAAATCAAATAAATATACACATATACACACAGACACACACAGAGTCTAGCATATTAGAACACTCTTTTGCATTTTGCTTTCTTCACTTGACAATGGATCCTGGAAATCATTTCAGCAGAGTTCTTAGAGATTCCTCATTGTTTTTTCATAGTATTCTACTGTGTGAATTTATCATAATTTATTCAATCTTTCTCCTATGAATAGGCATTTAGGTTGTTTCCAGTATTTTGCTATTAGAAATAAGGGTGTAACAGCTGGCTTATTCATATTTTGCTTCATATCTGTGGAGGTGTATCTCCAGGGTGAATTCCTAAAAGTGGGATTAATGCATCAAAGAGTAAAGGTTTTGTAGTTGGTTGGCTATTGCCAGATTCCCTGCTATAGGGTTTAGACATTTTGCACCCCCACCAGCAACATGCACAAGGGCTTAAACAACATTCTCCCCAACAAAATATCAAGGTTTTGGATTTTTGCCAAAATGAAAGGTAAGAAATGGTACTACAGTGTAAACTAGTTTTAATTTCTATTTCCCTTAAAAGTAAAGTTGCACATCTTTTATATGTCTAAAAGGACAATTGTATGTTGATTTTTAAAAACTATATGTTTATGTCTTTTGTTCATTTTTTAATCGTTTGTGGTCTTTTATTCCTCCATTTTAAAAAGTTTTTTATGGCCGGGACATAGTGGCTCACACCTATAATCCTAGCACTTTGGGAGGCTGAGGAGGGGAAATTGCATGGGCCCAGGAGTTTGACACTAGCCTAGGCAAGATAGTTGTATTAGTCCATTCTCACACTGCTATATAGAAATACCTGAGACTGGGTAACTTATAAAGAAAACAGGTTTAATTCGTTCGTGGTTGACATTGTAACAGGAAGCATGACTGGGGAGGCCTCAGGAAACTTACAACCATGGTAGAAGGTTAAGTAGAAGCAGGCATTTCATACATGGCTGGAGCAGGAGGAAGAGAGAGATGGGGAAGGTACTACGTACTTTTAAGCAACCAGATCTTGCAACAACTCACTCACTATCACAAGAACAGCACCAAAGGGGAAATTTGCAACCATGATTTAATCACCTCCCACCAGGCCCCATTTCCAACACTGGGAATTCCAATTTGACATGAGATTTGGGCGGGGACACAGACCCAAACCATATCAATGCCAAAAGTCTGTCTCTACAAAAAATACAAAAAATTGGCTGGGGATAGTGCTACACACCTGTAGTCCCAGCTACTTTGGAGGCTGAGGTGGGAGAATCACCTGAGCACAGGGAGGTTGAGGCTGCAGTGAGCCATGATTGCACCACTGCACTTCAACCTGGGTGACAGAGTGAGATCCTGTCTCAATAAATAAATAAATAAATAAATAAATAAATAAATAAATAATAAATAAATAATTTTTTTTTATGTATTAAGGTTTTCAGCTCCTGATCTGTAGCAAAGGTTATAATTATGTTCCCTGGTTTCTCATTTCTTATTCCTTTGCTTTTTACTTTGCTTACCTGAATGTTTTAAACCATAAACATGGTATATTTTTCATGCAATAGAATTTACCAATGTTTTTAATTATTGCATCTGGATTTTTCATCCTAGTTAAAAAAGATTTCTGCATATCCAGATTACAAATGAATTCATCCATAATTTAAAAAGCAGCTGTGTAGTTTTATTATTTACATTTAAACTTTTAATCCATTTTGAATTTACTCTAGTTTACAGTTTGAGCAATGAATTCGATTTTATCTTTTTTTGAAACCTGTACTACAAAATAATTTATTTAAAAATCTATCTTTCTCCCAGTGATTTGAGATGTCACTTTTATCACATACTAAATTTTCATATGTCCTTGTGCCTATTTCTGGATTTTCTATTTTGTTCCATTGGTCTTTCTATTTATGTACTAGGACTACACTCTTAGCATAGAGGCTATGTAATATATTTTAATATCTGGAAGGCTAGTCAATCTTTATTGCCCTTTTTAAATGGTTTTCTATTTTTGCATGCTTATTTTTCCATTTGAACATTCAGATCAACTTGTCTAACTCCAGTAAAAAAAACTTGGTATTTTTATGGATTTTTTCTTTTCTTTTCTTTTTTTTTTTTTTTTTGAGACAGAGTCTCGCTCTTGTTGCCCAGGCTGGAGTGCAGTGATATGATCTCGGCTCACTGAAACCTCTGCCTCCTGGGTTCAAGCAATTCTCCTGCCTCAGCCTCCTAAGTACCTGGGATTACAGGCTCCCACCACCATGCCTGGCTAATTTTTGTACTTTTAGTAGAGACAGGGTTTCACCATGTTGGCTAGGCTGGTCTCAAACTCCTGACCTCAGGTGATTCGCCTGCCTCGGCCTCCCAAAGTGTTGGGATTACAGGCGTGAGCCACTGTACCTGGCCTTTATGGATTATATTAAATGTACATAGTAACTTGAGGAGAATTGACATCTAAATGGTATTGAGTCATCTTGTCCAAGAACAAGGGTTGTCTTTCTATCTGCTCAAGTTTTTTTTTTTTTTTTT
>NW_016803657.1:4971920-4992854 GCF_001698545.2 Rhinopithecus bieti | reverse complement strand
TTTTTTTTTTTTTTTTGGCAAGAATTTATTAGGTTGATGCAAAAGTAATTGCAGTCTTTGCCATAAAAATAATGGAAAACAGCTATTTTCTAAAACATTTATTTTGGAAAACAGCTTGTTCAATAGGCCCGTCATGCCAGTCTTTGCATTTGGTTGATCTAATTCTGTCACCCAGTAGTTACTGTTCCTTCAGCTTCCCGGCATTTCCCCCTTTGGTCAGCCCCAAATAGTTGCAGAAGGCTAAGGAAAGAGCCCTAAGGCATCCCACTAGAGACCCTCAACTCCGTAATAGTCCTTATTTGAACAGTTTCATTCAACAAGCTGCAAATTCACCTGTCCATGCTCTTTAATCCTGCTATTTTTCTTTCTTGTCCAAAAATGTTAACATGCCAGGGCTTTGACCTCCATGACACAAAGAAAACTCTTGCTCATAACAGACTTACCCGATCGCAAGTGGCTTTTCTGTAAAACCCCAAAACAACCTAAACCCATTTTCTAAGTTGGAGAATGAAAACATCAGCTGCTGCAGAATAGACGGCATTCCTGTTGCTTAATTGGCAAGTCACGTACCTCCTGTACTTCAGAACGCCTTTGATGTCGGTTCTTTTGTTTTCAGTTTTTTTCAGTTTGCAGTAATTGAGAAATAAAGGTTCCAAGTCAAGAAACAATATCAGAACAAAAGCCATAGCTGCATTCCAGTTGTTTGGTGTGTTTGAAGTGTAGCCTTCTTAAGTTCATCCAGAAGTTCTGCCAAAGTACACCAATAATGCACCTGTCTCTTTCAGCTGAGACAAGAATAATTAATTACACAAAAATGACTTCCATCGGAGGTTAACTTATTTTGGCTGACAGTCACAAACGTACACAGACATGTCTTACGCTGCAGTTGGGCAGAGCTTTATTTAGAACATTTTATTTATATCTTGGGTGATTTCGTTCCTAAGAAATTGAGGAAGAGAAACAGGAGATGGTGCAGGAATGCAAGAAAGGAACGTTTCTCATCATTTTTTTTTAACAAAAGGGGGGAAAAAAAGACCAATGTCATAGCTAAGACCTTGGCTTTCTCCCCAGACTATTGTAGAATTCAGCCACTGAAGAGAGGGGTCAAGTGTACATTGGGGGATGGGAAATGTTGCAGGGCAAGGGAAGGTTGTAGGAATTGACAGGTTTTCTCTGGTATAACTGTAGGGTCTTCATTTACTCACTTTCTTCTGAGAGGTTAGGACTGGGACCTGATGTTTCTACCATACAGACAAGACAATACAAATGTAGTAGCCCTAAATCAGCCCTCCTACCCTTGATAAGTGTTACCCCGGCCTCCCTGGGAGCCAAGAGGGACTCACTTTTGCAAATAATAGCTAAACTTTATTGTGGGCTTTGTTAGGGGCCAGGCATTTGCAAGCATCTCATTTCCTCCTCACCCCAACTCTGTGATGTAAGAACTACTATCATCCCCATTTTATGGATGGGGGAACTGAGGCTTAGGAAGGTTAAGAAACTTGCCCAAAGTTGGCCAGGTGCAGTGGCTCATGCCTATAATCCCAGCAGTCTGGGAGGCCGAGGCAGGTGGATCACCTGAGGTCAGGAGTTCGAGACAAGCCAGGCCAACATAGTGAAACCCTGTCTCTACTAAAAATACAAAAATTATCCAGGTGTGATGGTGGGTGCCTGTAATCCCAGCTACTCAGGAGGCGCTTGAACCTGGGAGGTAGAGGTTGCAGTGAGTCTAGATCTCGCCACTGTACTCCAGCCTGGGCAACACAGCAAGACTCCATCTCAAAAAAAAAAAAAAAAAAAAAAAAAAAAAAAACTTGCCCAAAGTTGCACAGTTAGTCAGTGACAGAGCTGGATTCCCAGCCCAACCACTACGCCACACAGTCTCTCTGTCACTGTTATTTTTATCAAGCAAGGATTCCCACATCATCCCTGGAAGATCTTTTAAATTCCTGATGTGTTTCTCTGAGTATGTGTGCTGGTTTTTTTAAATTTCAGGCTGGGGTAGCAGTGCTGTCTCTAAATGGAGAAGAATTCCAAGGGTTCAGGTAAGTTTTAGCTTACCCTCTGCTTCACCTATATATAAAGAGGGCAAAGCCAAGGTGAGGGGCCACGGCTTCTGATAATCACCTTGCAAGCCCTTCCTCCTCAGCAATCCTTATTTCTGTCAGCCCGACTCTCGCAGTTGCCATAGGATGTTAGTCATGACGGGGGGCTCAGCTCAGGTTCCTGGGCCTGCAACCATTAGCCTACAATAATAGTCACTGTTACCATTGCTACTATCTCCTACTTATTTTTTTAAAGATGCAGTCTCACTCTGTTGCCCAGGCTGGAGTGCAGTAACACAATCATGGCTCACTGCAGCCTGGAACTTCTGGGTTCAAGCAATCCTCTAGCCTCAGCCTCCTTAGTAGAGGGACTACAGGTGTACACCACCACACCTGGCTAATTTTTTTTTTTTTTTTGAGACGGAGTCTCGCTGTGTTGCCCAGGCTGGAGTGCAGTGGTCAGATCTCGGCTCACTGCAAGCTCTGCCTCCCGGGTTCACGCCATTCTCCTGCCTCAGCCTCCCGAGTAGCTGGGACTACAGGCGCCCGCCACCTCGCCCAGCTAGTTTTTTGCATTTTTTAGTAGAGACGGGGTTTCACCATGTTAGCCAGGATGGTCTCGATCTCCTGACCTCGTGATCCGCCCATCTCGGCCTCCCAAAGTGCTGGGATTACAGGCTTGAGCCACTGCGCCTGGCCACCTGGCTAACTTTTTAAGTTATTTTTGGAGAGATGGGGGTCTTGCTATATTGCCCAGGCTGGTCTCAAACTCCTGGGCTCAAGTGATCCTCCTGCCTTGGCCTCCCAAAGTGCTGGGATTACAGGTGTGAGCCACGGTGCCTGGCCACTCCCACTAATTAATTGTTTCCTCTCTGCTAGAATTTGAATCTGGGTCTGCAAATTCCACCTCCGCCAGCTATTAGCCTTGCAATTTGGAGGCAGGTCATTTCACCTCTCTGAATCTCGGTTTCCTCTTGTGCACAATGAGGATAAGGACAACTATTTTTAGAATAACATTTATGTAGCCATTGCTTTATAGGCATGCTTTATTTACATGCACGATTTCATTTATTCTCACAAGAGCCCTGTTAGGCAGATGCTGTTAGGATGCTCACTTTTATATGAGGAAACTGATGTCTACAGAGGGGACTGCAACCTACTGTAGGTCACACAGCTATTAAGTGTAGACTGGGGATTTAGCCCAATTCTGGGCCACTCTGATGCCCAAGTTTTTAATCATGATACACCTCTGGGATTATCCTAAGTGTTAGCGATGAGGCATGTGAGGGGCTTAACCCAGTGCCCAGCACACAGGAGGACTGAATTATCAGCAAGCAGACCTCACTGTTGGGATAACTGACCTCACACTGGTACTATTTCATCTCCAGGGTGAACCCCCAAGTCACAGCCCCTGCAGGCAGCAGCCACAGTAATGCCTCTGCCTAGCAGATGCCGGGGTCTCTGAGAGGGGTGACTTCTTTGCAGAGAGAGGGTAACCAAATTGATACTAATCTTATTTTAAAACAGGTAGTTCTTTAAAAACCCAAAAACACAAAACCTGTCCAGTCAGACAGGCCAGTTTTCTTACAAATAGCTATCTTAATGAAATCTCGAGTTCATTTACTCTGAAAACCTCTTATAAGGAAAAGCACCTATGTTCACAATACTGGTCTAGACACAGCATGTTAGAGGTAATCTGATGCTTCTTTCTGCAGCGTTTTAGGGAACAGACATGCCCACTCACCTCCACAGCAAAAGCCGTCTCTAACTTCGTGATGGAGGTCCTGATTCCACGCCACCTGCCAAGAAGTGGGAAATAATTATTTAGGGGAAGCAAGGTGGTGCTACCCTATGGCCCTGAGAATGGGGAGTGTGGGATAAAGAAGATCCCAGCCAAGAGGCCAGATTGCCTGGGTTGAAATCCCAGCTGTGTCACCTTGGGCCCATAACAACTTTTCTGGGCCTCAGTTCTCATATCTGTAAAATGGGTATAAGCCCTTCTACTTCCTCGGGCTGTTGTATAGATCCCATAAACCCATTCATATGGATAATGTGTTTTGAGCAGTGTCTGGCACATAGTCAAGCCTATGGAAATTTCAGTAGTTACAATGGGTATAAAAATATGGATAATACATATTATTTTATTGTCTCTTGGAAATAGGTTTGAGTTTTCTGCAACTGTGGCAACACAGGTCCCAGCACCAGGTCTGCAGGCTGACTTGCACAATGGAAGCGATTTGGGGTTTTTTCAAAAGAACCTGGTATCTAGGGTCAGAGTCTGTTGTTGGTTGATTGGGAGAGATCAGGAAAAGGGTAGAGGCCACAGGTCCAGGATATCACTGTGTTAAAGTGAACTAAATATGGCCTGAGAAGGACTCCGCAAACTTTAAAATCAATTTTTTTTTTTTTTTTTTTTTTTTTTTTGAGACAGAGGTCCCTCCACTCTGTTGGGCCCAGGCTGGAGTGCAAGTGGCAACATCTCAGCTCACTGCAACCTCTGCCTCCTGGGTTCAAACCATTCTCCTGCCTCAGTCCCCTGAGTAGCTGGGATTATAGATGTGCACCACCACACAGCTAATTTTTGTATTTTTAGTAGAGACGAGGTTTCACTATGTTGGCCAGGCTGGTCTCAAACTCCTGACCTCAGGTGATCCGCCCGTCTCGGCCTCCCAAAGTGTGGGATTACGGATGTGAGGCACTGCGCCTGGCCCAGCTGAATTAAATTTAAATAAGCTTAATTGTGCGACGAGTGATTCGCGAATCAGGCAGCCCCCAGAATCACAGCAGATTCACAGAGACTCCAGCACAGCCACGTGGTAGAAGACAATAAAGGGAAATGTACAGAAATTGGAAGTGAGGTACAAAACAACTAGATTGGTTACAGGTTGGCATTGGTTACAGTTGGCATTTGCCTTCTTTGAACACAGTTTGAACACTCAGCAGTGTATGAGTGGTGGAACTATGGCTGCTGGGATTGGCCAAGATTCAGCTATTGTTACAGGCGCATACTCCTAAGTTAGGTTTTCCATCTTGTCTACCTATTAAGCTAGGTTGCAGTTCATCCACAAGGACTCAAATATAGAAGTACAGAGTCCTTCTCAGGCCATATTTAGTTCACTGGAAGGTCTCTTTTTGTAGAGACAGGATCTTGCTCTGTTGCCCAGGCTGAAGTGCAGTGTTGCAATCATAGCTCACTACAGCCTTGACCTCCTGAGCTCAAGCAATCCTCCTGCCTCAGCCCCCCAAGTACCGGGACTGCAGGTGTGTACCACCATGCCCAGCTAATTTTTAAAATTTTTGTAGAGACGGGGTCTCACTATGTTGCTCGGGCTGGACTGCAGTGGTGCCATCATAGCTCACTGCAGTCTCAAACTCCTGGCCTCAAGCGATGTTCCCACCTCAGCCTCCCAAGTAGCTAGGACCACAGGCCTAAAGAATGCACCAGAGGGCTTCTGGCAAATGTGCTGATTTTCTTTTTCTGTAATACCCACAAGGCATGGAATATTTTAGTGACTCCTGGAGGTTACCGTCTTTTTTTGGGGGGGGGGGGGGGGGGGGGGACAGGGTCTTGCTCTGTCACCCAGGCTGGAGTGCAGTGGCGCGACCACAGCTCATTACAGCTTTGACCTGATCTCAGGTGATCCTTCTGCCTCAGCCTCTCAAGTAAGCTGGGACTGCAGGTGCATGCCACCATGCCTGAGTAATTTTTAAGTTTTTTGTAGAGATGGAGTCTCGCTTTGTTACTGAGGCTGGTCTTGAATTCCGGGCCTCAAGGGATCCTCCCACCTCAGCCTCCTGAAGTGCTGAGATTACAAGTGGGTCACCATGCCCATAGACAACGTTGAATTTTACCTGAGCCCTAGGCTCCTAGAAGGCAACGTGGACAAGAACTCCCCCCCCCATCCTTCTGTGTTCTGGAAAACGGCTCATGGCAAGGAACTCCCTTCTCTTCAGTGTTACTGGTGTGACATAGCTGAGTTACTGGTGGCAAATTCGTATAGCTCACAGCAACCTCAATTCTTGCCTCCTTAGAAGAAAGAACTCGAGGCCAGGCGAGGTAGCTCACGCCTGTAATCCCAGCACTTTGGGAGGCCGAGGCGAGTGGATCACGAGGTCAGGAGTTCAAGACCAGCCTGGCCAAGATGGCGAAACCCCGTCTGTACTAAAAATACAAAAATTGGCCAGGCGTGGTGGCAGATGCCTGTAATCTCAGCTACTCAGGAGGCTGAGGCAGAGAATTGCTTGAACCAGGCAGGTGGAGGTTGCAGTGAGCCAAGATTGTGCCACTGCACTCCAGCCTGGGTGAAGCAAGACTCTGTCTCAAAAAAAAAAAAAAAAAAAAAAATAGAAGAAGAAGAAAGAATTCGACTGAGAGGCAGAAGGCAGAAGGAGAGACTGAGGCAAGTTTCAGAGCAGGAGTGAAAATATATTGCAAAGCTTTAGAACAGTAAGGAAAGGAAGGCAAGAAAAGAAGGAAAGTAAGACTTGGAAGAAGGTCCAGCAGGTGACCTGAGAAACCAAGAGGCGGCTCGGCCTCTTGACTGGGGAATTTGTTTTACTTTTTATTTCTTGAGATGGAGTCTTGCTCTGTTGCCAGGCTGGAATGCAGTGGTGCGATCTCGACTCACTGCAACCTCCGCCTCCCGGGTTCAAGCGATTCCCCTGCCTCAGCCTCCTGGGTAGCTGGGACTAAGGCGTGTGCTACTATGCCCGACTGAGTTTTTTGTATTTTAGTAGAGATGGGTTTTCCCCATGTTGGCCAGGATGGTCTCAGTCTCCTAACCTCATGACCCGCCCACCTCGGCCTTCCAAAGTGTTGGGATTACAGGCGTGAGCCACTGCGCCTGGCCTTGACTGGGGATTTTACACATTGGAACACTTCCAGGACCTTCCGTTACTTCTCCCCGCTCCTGGGATCTTACTGGGAAGCTGCTTATCAGTTTCAGGTGTTTTCTGTTAGGAACTTGCCGTTCCCTGGCACCAGCTGTGACCAATTATTACTTTAGAGAAACAGTTAACAACTGCCTGGCCGGGCATGGTGGCTTAGACCTGTAATCCTAGCACTTTGGGAGGCCGAGGGGGGGGGAGTGGATCATTTGAGGCCAGGAGTTTGAGATCAGCCTGGCCAACATAGTGAAACCCTGTTTCTACTAAATATACAAGAATTAGCCTGATGCGGCGGTGGGTGCTTGTAATCCCAGCTACTCAAGAGGCTGAGGCAGGAGAATCCCTTGGACTTGGGAGGCCGAGGTTCCAGTGAGCCAAGATCACACCACTGCACTCCAGCCTGGGTGACAGAGTGAGACCCTGTCTCAAAAAAAAAAAAAAAAAATTAGCTGGGTATGGTGGCACATGCCTGTAATCTCAGCTACTCTGGAGGCTGAGGCAGGAGAATTGCTTGAACCCGGAAGGTGGACATTGCAGTGAGTGGAGATAGCGCCACTGCACTCCAGCCTGGGCGACAGAGCCATGCTCTGTCTTGTAAAAACAAAACAAAACAAAAAAAACTGCCTGACCATCACGTGATGGTCACCCAACACTCCTTCTGTGTGTGTGTGTGTGCGCACGCACTTGCATGCTGGGGTGTGGGGAGCCCTCTGCTGCCCTGCTTATACCTAACTAGCTACAGACTGTAACAGCAGGACTTAGATGCTTAGATGAGGTTCACAGGTGCTCCTTGTGTGCTTACAACCAGGCCAGACACAGACCCTCCCAATTCCCACTCCTTGCCTCACTAATGATCAGCTGAACTGCTTGTCTCCACTGATCAGCCGGAACAACAGGCTTGAGAACCACACTTTGGTGAAACTTCCTCCTTCCTCAGGCCTGCCCTTGGGGTGAGCCAGCACACACTTGAGAATCGGCTGCCCTAGGATAAAACCGTCCCTGACCTACCGTGTGGACACGTTCATGTTACTTCCTCACACTGGGTCTTTCTAGTCTTATTACTCCCCATAAAAGAAAAACCACCAGGCACGGTGGCTCATGGCTATAATTCCCAGCTCTTTGGGAGGCCGAGGTGGGAGGATCACTCGAGGTCAGGAGCTCAAGACCAACCCCCCATCTCTACAAAACATTAAAAAATTAGCCAGGCATCGTGGTGTGTAACTGTAGTCCCAGTTACTTGGGAGGCTGAGGCAGGAGCTTGAGGCTGCAGTGAGCTGTGAGAACATCACTACATTCCAACCTGGGCAACAAAGGGAAACCCAGTCTCTAAAGAAAAAAAAAAAAAAAAAGAAAACTATTTTGCAGATTTTATGTTCAGAACAGTCTCCCTATTGGAAGAATCCCCTCCCTCCATTGCAAGAGCCATCCCCTCCCCTTGTAATAACCCATTCAGATAAACTCTCTCCTTATGACATCCAAATGTCTTTTACACTTGACAAGGTTGGGGGACGACCTTGTGCAAGATCTCCCAAGAACTGTGGTTCTCTAGAACACCTGGGGTTTGCCTGTTCCTGATGGCTTTCTGGATTCATAAGAAACAGAGAACCTCCTGCACCACCCAGATGGGCTCAGGGAAAGGGACTCCATGGAGGAACATGTTAGAAATGGGCCTTTAGGGCCAGGCGCGGTGGCTCACGCCTGTAGTCCCAGCGCTTTGGGATCCCGAGCCGGGTGGATTACCTGAGGTCAGGAGTTTGAGCTCAGCCTGACCAATATGATGAAACCCCATCTCTACTAAAAACACAAAAATTAGCCAGGCGTGGTGGCGGGCGCCTGTAATCCTAGCTTCTTGGGAGGCTGAGACAGGAGACAGGAGACTCACTTGAACCTGGGAAGTGGAGGATGTGGTAAGCCAAGATCTTGTTGCCTGGGCAACAAGAGCAAAACTCCATCTCAAAAAAAAAAAAAAAGAAAAAAAAGAAAAGAAAAAGGGGAGGGGGGAAAGAAATGGGTCTTTAGGAGATCACCAGTGACTCTTTCCTTCCATCCTGGAGCTTCTCCCTGACTCTGTCTCCTCCTAGTTTTTGCTGATCCATAACCTCACCTTGAACTTGGCCCCCAGATGGCCACACTCAATGGCCTGGCAGCCCTGAAACCCACTTCCAGCCAGCTTCTTTTGGTGTTTCCCGTTAGAGGGACTCTGCCTGGCCCCTCTCATCCAGTGACACTGCACTGTAGCCTGATGGTCACGCCTGGATAGGCTGCCCATGGTCAGGCCCTCACCTCTGGGGCTGGGCCTGGTGGGGCTGCGTTGAAACCACCTTTGCAAAAATTGTAAAAGTGAGAAAATTATAACAGTGAAAGAGATCTAATCTAACTAATCCCCATCTTACCTTAGCTCCAAACTGGCCTTGGTCCTTCCTGGGCTTGGGCCAAGCTAACTTTGGGGGAAATTTAGTTTATAGTTTAAATGATAATAGCCCTTCCCCAAAACGAAACTGCCTTTATAAAATGAATGAAAGGGCCGGACACGGTGGCACACACCTGTAATCCCAGCACTTTGGGAGGCCGAGACAGGTGGATCACCTGAGGTCAGGAGTTCGAGACTAGCCTGATCAACATGGAGAAACCCCGTCTCTACTAAAAATACAAAATTAGCCAGGCGTGATGGTGCATGCCTGTAATCCCAGCTACCTGGGAGCCTGAGGCAGGAGAATCGCTCGAACCGGAGAGGTGGATGTTGCGGTGAGCCTCCACCAGGCTGGAGATTGCCCATTGCACTCCAGCCTGGGCAACAAGAGCAAAACTCTGTGAAAGAAAGAAAGAAAGAGAGAGAGAGAGAGAGAGAGAGAGAGAGAGGAAGAAAGGAAAGGAAAGGAAAGGAAAGGAAAGGAAAGGAAAGGAAAGGAAAGGGAGAGAGGAAGGAAGGAAGGAAGAAAAGAAGGAAGGAAGGAAGAGAGAAAGAAAGAGAGAGAGAGAAAGAAAGAAAAAAGGAAGAGAGAGAGAGAAAGAAAGAAAGAGAAAGAAAGAAAGAAGAGAGAGACAAAAAGAGAGAGAGAGACAGAAAGAAAGAAAGAAAAAAGAAAGAAAGAAAGAAAAGAAAGAAAGAAAGAAAAAAAAAAAGAAAGGAAGAAAGATGAAAGCCCACCAGGTTAGGAGGATGAGAGGAGCCTGAATTCTGCTAGGGTCTAGGCGTAGTTATGGAAGCCATTATCTTTAGCAAACTAATGCAGGAACAGAAAACCAAATACTGCATGTTCTCGCTTATAAGTAGAAGCTAAATGATGAGAACTCATGAACACAAGGAAAGGAACAACAGACACTGGGGTCATCTTGAGGGTGGAGGGTGGGAGGAGGGAGAGGAGCAGAAAAAATAACGATTTTTCATCACCCAGGATTAATACCTGGGATGAAACAATCTGTACCACCAACGCCGGTGACACGAGTTTACCTGTGTAACAAAGTTGCACGTGTACCCCCCAAGACCTAAGATGAGAGTTAAAAAAACAAAATAATTGCCAGCCATGATTCCAGAGGTTCCAAGATTTGCAACTTCCTCAATTCTCTATTGTAGAACCTAAGATTGGCTTTTCTTGTTTTGCTTTTTGTTTTTTTTTTTTTTTTGAGACAGAGTTTCGCTCTTCTTGTCCAGGCTGGAGTGCAATGGCACGATCTTGGTTCACTGCAACCTCTGCCTCCCGGGTTCAAGTGATTCTTCCTGCCTCAGCCTCCTGAGTAGCTGAGATTACAGACATGTGCCACCATGCCCAGCTAATTTTGTAGTTTTAGTAGAGACAGGGTTTCCGCATGTTGGACAGGCTGGTCTCGAACTCCCAACCTCACCCGCCTCGGCCTCCCAAAGTGCGGGGATTACAGGCATGAGCCACCATGCCCAGCCCCACATTGGCCTTTTGAGATGTCTTTTCAGGCTTTTGTGTTTCTGACGACCAGATGGTCCCACCTGGACCCTCGAGTCTTGGCTCGACTGGTCCTGTGGCCCCATCCAGGATTGAACTCAGTGCACAAGGATCATTTTCCACACCTCAATGATTGCGCCCCCAACTAATCAGTGGAGCCCATTCTCCTAGCCCCCTGCCCGTCAGGCTATCTTTGAAAACTCTAGCCTCTGAATTTTGGGGAAGATTGATTTGAGTAAAAACTGTCTCCCATGTGGCATGGCTGACCCCGTGTCAATTAAACTGTTTCTTCATTGCAATGTCAAGGTCTCAGTGAATTGGTAGTCTGTGCAGTGGGCAGGAAGAACTCATTTGGGCAATTACAGCATGGTGGAAACCGTGGCTGCTTAGACAACAGGGACAGCCGTGCGTTGCTTCTCTCCCAAGGGGGAAGAGCTGGAACAGAAAATGGCTATGACTGCGACAATCCCTCTAGCAGGTTCAGGAAGGTGACAAGTCCATATCAACTAAACATGGGCTATTCGGAAGAAGTATGAAACCACCTCTGATTGTTTATTGTTGTTCATTTACCCCTTTTCCTTTTTTTTTTTTTTTTTTAAGAGACAGGGTCTTACTCTGTTGCCCAAGCTGGGGTGCAGTGGCATGATCATGGCTCACTGCAGCCTCCATTTCCTGAGCTCAAGGGATCCTCCTTCTTCAGCCTTGCCAGTAGCTAGGACTACAGGCATGCACCATGACACCCAGCTAATTTTTTTTTTTTCTCCAATATGGAGTTTCACTCTTGTCACCCAGGTTGGAGTGCAATGGCGCAATCTTGGCTCACTGCAGCCTCCACTTCCCAGGTTCAAGCGATTCTCCTGCCTCGGCCTCCTGAGTAGCTGGAATTACAGGCAAGCACCACCATGCGTGGCTAATTTTGTATTTTCAGTAGAAACAGGGTTTCTCCATGTAGGTCAGGCTGGTCTTGAACACCCGACCTCAGGTGATCCGCCCGCCTCAGCCTCCCAAAATACTGGGATTACAGGCATGAGCCACCACGCCCAGCACCCAGCTAATTTTTAAAATTATTTTTAGTAGAGGCAAGGTCCCACTATGTTGCCAGGCTGGTCTGAACTCCTGGGCTCAAGCCATCCTCCTAACACAGCCTCTCAGAATGTAGGGATTACAGGCATGAACCATCACTCCCAGCCGGTGTCATCTTTATCTGTGGTTTCATGGTGCATTGAGAATAACTGAAAGTATCTTTACACAGTACAGTCCCCATACAGGGTTCTGAAACTTCACCAAGACTCCAAATAAGAGGAGACGTTTCGTCTCCCACCTTGCTGAGTCTGGCATCATTCACTGTTTTGTGCACAAAAACTTTTTTTCTGTTTTTTTTTTTTTGTTGTTGTTGTTGTTGTTCTGTGTTTGTTTTTTGTTTTTTGTTTTTGTTTTTTTGGTTTTTTTTTTTTTGCTGCTGCTGCAGCATATAGAAGCCCATTTTTTCCTTTTTTAGTTTCAGCAACTCAGGAGGCTACATGGCGAGCACATTTTGAGGCGGTTGCTCTCGCTCTGATGGTGTTGGCTCGGTGCTGAATAGTCTAAGGGTAGCTGCCACAGTAAAATAATGAGGGTACATTCACACGAATGAGTTGGCCCTGAAGAAACCAAATCAGGGATTCCCAATTAGGGGCTCACAAACAAAACGAAACGGCAGGTTCAGGATTGATGGCAGATAAGAATGTTCCAGCTAATTAAAATGTCAGGGTTTCCCAGTTCGCCAAGATTTATCATCAGTCTGGGAGGTAACACTTGTCCGCTGATCAGTTCCTGCTGATAAGAAGTTCTACTTGACAGTTACTGAGGTCTTTGATAAATAAAATATGGGAAACAGATGAATTATTACTTAATAAATACAGTGTTGTTTGGGTGGTTTTCAGAGTGCAGAGGTTGTAAACTGCTGGTCTGAGGGCCAGAGGCGATGCTTGGATATCTTCTACTTGGTTTGCACAGGATTTCTGGTATGGTTTTATTGATTTGAGCCAACACAGAAAGAAAGGAGATATTTCACACACATGCATACACACACACACACACACACACACACACACACACACACACTCCCAAATCCAGACTTGTGGCTTCTCTTAAAAACTGGCCACATTGGCTGTGTGTCTGGCAGCAGCAGACAGCTGAAGTTGGGTGGTGGCTATTGCTTGTTGTTGAAACACCTGGGGACCATCCTCACCTCCTGCCACCCGCTGACATATCACTGTGGCAGCAGCCAGGCATCATGCACTTGCGCCGTGTCCTGCCTCCATCAAAACTGGGAAGAAGACAAGCCAGAACAAGGAAACGCCTCAGTATTCTTTGCTCCTGGCCTGTTTTACCCATTGATTTTCCCTGCTGGCCTCTAGGCAAGAGGTCGGCAAACTATGGCCCATGGGCCCAATCTGGCCCCACATTTGTGTTTGCTGATAAAGTTTTATTAGAACACAGTTACACTCATTTGTTTGTAGATGGTCCAAGGCTGCTTTTGCACTTCACGAGCAGAGCTGAATAGCTGCACAGACACTGTCTGGCCTGCAAAGCACAACTGCTCTAGGCAGTTGTGTTTGCGACCCCTGGAGTAGTGACCAACCCCAACTGTTGTTTCACTTTGCGCCAGTGACCTAATCTCTCCGAGCTTCAAGTGTCTCCTCTCTAAAATGGGATAACATGAGACTGGGTTCCCTATAACTGTTGAGATAATTGAATGAGCTGAAACGTAGGCCTGGCATACAACAGGGCCATTCAACATGTGGTATCTGCTGATATTAGTCAAAGCATTGGCTCCGTAAAGAGAAAAATAACAAAAGGCACTTCCAGTATTGATTTAATGTTAAGAGAAATCACACAGAAACTTCAAAACCCACCAGAGATATTTCCTCCCCGAAAACAAGGGCCCCAGGCACATCTTGATGAGTCAGAGGTAGAAGGCATCACCAGCCACAGCTCAACTTAGTTCTGGAAATAAAACAGGATGGAGAAAACTGCCTTGGGCACAAGTCCCGGCCAGAATGTGCCTCTGGGTGCTGCATGTCTGTGGCCCCATTCCTCTTGTTTGTGCAAAACTCTAGAGAGACCATTATGAGAACTGGCACCCTGCAACCCTTACTCAGAGCCTTGGTTGAGGTCCTTAACTGTTTCTTCTGCACACATGACCGGAGTGAATGGAGACATTGGCCGGGTGGGGCTTGCACTCTTGGTAGTGGATCATGACTGTGGAGGAACCAAAGTGATTTGAGTAAAGGGATCTTGTGTCTATTATTCAAGAAAATCACTTAGGCCAGGGGTGGTGGCTCACACCTGTAATCCCAGCACTTTGGGAGGCCAAGGCAGGAGGATCACTTGAGGCCAGGAGTTCAAGACCAGCCTGGGTGAGATAGTGGGACTCCATCTCTGAAAACAAAAAGAGAAACTTAGCCAAGCATGGTGGTTTACACCTGTAGTCCCAGCTGCTCAGGAGACTGAGCGGGGAGGATTGCTTGAACTCGGGAGACAGAGGCTGCAGTGAGCCATGATCGTGCCATTGCAATCCAGCCTGGACAACAGAATCAGATCTTGTCTCTCAAAAAACAAAAAAAACAAAAAACAAAAAACAAAAAAAACAAAAAAAAAAAAAAAAGAGAAGAGAAAAAAGAAAAGAAAGGAAAACAAAAGAAAAGAAAATTATATGCATTTGGGCTATAACCATTCCCCTTCCATCACCACCTCTGTCCCTAGCATCATGCCAGCTCTCTCCACCCTTAGCATTGTGACATCACCACCATGATCATTCAACACGTTTTTTGGACACGTGCTGTCGTAAAGTCACCAGAGTGGGGATGGGTGCTCCCATGGAGCCTGCATTCTAGGGAGGAAAGCTCACAACACATCAACTGGAAACTATCAGTAACATTATGCAGAGAACTGAGATGGGGAGCTACGTTTGCACGAGTAGTCAGGAAAAAGATCTTTGTTTTTGAAGGGTGACATCTGAACAGAGACCCCAGTGTTGCATGGAAGCAGGTCATGTGAAGACCATGGAGAACAGTGCCCCGGTAAAGGCTGTGGCGAGTCTGAAGGTCACATGGAGACCCTGATCTTGGCACGTGGGAAGGAGGGCAGGGTGGCTAGAACCTGGCTACTCAAAGTGTGCTCCATGACAAGCACCAACGTCACCTGGGAGCTTGTGAGAAATGCAGAATCTTTGTCCCCACCATAGACCTGTTGGGTCAGAACCTGCATTGTCTCAAGACACCCAGGTGTTTCATATGAACAGTACCGCTTACAAGCCCTGGACTACAGTACAAGTGAACAAACGCAAAGGGGCCTGGAGCAAGAATGGGGAGGCAGACAGCACCCAAAATGTGCAAGGCCAATGCTGCTAAAGCAAAAGGGGTGAGGTGGCCCCACGTGTCCCCTGCAGCTTGTTTTCACCGGTTTCAGTCATTTGAAAGGTGCTTATTGGTAATAGGGTTTGCATTTGTGGCCCCACCCAAATTTCATGTCCAATCATAATCCCCGAGGTTGGAAGAGGATCCCGGTCGGAGGTGATTGGATCCTGGGGGTTGATTTCTTCCTTGTTGTTCTCAGGATGGTAAGTTCTCAAGAGATCTGGTTGTTTATTTATTTTATTATTTTATTTTATTTCATTTTAGAGATGGAGTTTTGCTAGTCACCCAGGCTGGAGTGCAATGGCACGATCTTGGCTCACCACAACCTCAGCCTCCTGGTTCAAGCAATTCTCCTGCCTCACCCTCCCAAGTAGCTGGGATTACAGGTGTGCACCACCATGCCTGGCTAATTTTGTATTTTTAGTAGAGTCAGGGTTTTCTCCATGTTGATCAGTCTGGTCTCGAACACCCGACCTCAGGTGATCCACCCGCCTCAGCCTCCCAAAGTGCTGGGATTACAAGTGTGAGCCACCACGCCCAGCCCTCTGGTTGATTATAAATGTGTAGCACCTCCTCCTTCTCTCTCTCCTGCTCCAGCCACGCAAGACATGCCTGCTTCCCCTTCACCTTCCGCTGTGATTGTGAGTTTCCTGAGGCCTCCCCAGCCATACTTCCTGGACAGTGTGCAGACCCATGAGCCAATTAAACCTCTTTTATTTATAAAGTATCCAGCCTCAGGTATTTCTTTATAGCAGTGAGAGAACAGACTAATACAACTGGGCATGTCTTCTAAGCAAGGTACTATTCTAATCACCGGACAGTAGTGTGCTGGTAACCATGATTATTCACCCTGATTACAGTGGCTAATATTTTCATTTATGTTAAAAGTAAGACAAAAGTAAGACAACGAAAGTGCATGCTGGAACTTGACTCCTTTGTCGATGACATGAGAGACTTCCTTGCTGAATCTGATAATAGACTTCCTTGCTGAATCTGACCTGATAATCCTTTTTTTTCTTTTTTCTTTTTTTTTTTTTTTTTAATTTTCTGAGGCAGAGTCTTGCTCTGTTGCTCAGGCTGGAGTGCAGTGGCGCGATCTCAGCTCACTGCAAGCTCCGCCTCCCAGGTTCACACCATTCTCCTGCCTCAGCCTCCTGAGTAGCTGGAACTACCGGCGTCTGCCACCATGCCCCGCTGATTTTTTGTATTTTTAGTAGAGACAGGGTTTCACTGTGTTAGCCAGGATGGTCTCGATCTCCTGACCTCGTGATCCACCCATCTCGGCCTCCCGAAGTGCTGGGATTACAGGCGTGACCCACCGTGCCCAGCCTTGATAATAGTTATCAAATACTGGAGAAACAGTGTTAAAATTATTTGTGCTATTTACACTTTAACAATGACATGCTTTTATGTTTAATCTACATTGTGAATACTTTTCTCTATCCCTTCCTTAAATCTACACAACAAAGCAAACAGCAGGGTAAGCTCTGGTTTGTAGTGTCTGCTGATTCCTGTGGTGTGAATACTCCACCATGGCCAATGCCAATCTGCCAACATGACGTCACTATATGCAGACTTGGGAAGAGATGCCCGCTAGCACATAATGGTACAGAATCTCCACTCTACGGATATAATAGGTGCAAACCCCAAGAGCAGAGCAGAGCAAACAGCAAAATAATTAAGGAGTGATATGTTTTGAATATTCATTATCTTTGTTTTCAGTAAAATTTTAATTGTAAACTTTCATAATCTAATTTGTATTTTCATTTATTTATGTGTATTTATTCATTTTTATTTTAAAAAGTAAAGACGAGGTCTCCCTATGTTGCCCAGGCTGGTTTCGAACTCCTGGACTCAGGCAATTCTGTTTTGGTCTCCCAAAGTACTGGGATTACAAGCAGGAGACTCTGTACCCAGCCAGTCTAATATTTAATAACGGCTATGTTTAACAAGCAATTTGCAAAATTCCTAAAAATGTAAGAATTGACTCTTCTGAGCTGGCAGTAGCTGACTCCAGCACAGCACTCCAGTGCGAGGGAAGGGCTGTGGGGGTGGGAGATCCCTGAACAGGACAGACACAGACCCTGTCTTCTGAGCTTGCGGTTTAGTGGGGCACGTTGGGCTTTATTTAAAGTCAACTTCTTTGAGACAAAGAGAGTGAGGTGGGAGATGGCACTTGCTCTGTGGTTCACCCCAGGACCTCACGCTGGCCTAGGAATGCCCCTTCCTCAGGATCAGCCCCCAGGACCAGGCCTCCAGAGTCCCCATCGGTGAGTTCAACGGAGACCCTCTGGGACAAAGGAGAGAAAGAAGAACCGGAAGACTGCAATGAAGACTATTGAGGAAGGGAGACTGGGGCATGGTCACCTTGGCATGCCGGTCCCAACTATGGGCCAGAAAACAGAGGAAATGACAGCAGAGCCTGTAAGCTCTTAGAGAGGAACCTCCCACAGTCAGAATCCAGCCTAGCAGAGGCCAAAACTTCTGGGCCTGGAATCAGACAGGGAACTACTATGTATATTGATTGCCAACCATGGACACGTTGGGTGATCCACCTTTGACCCTCAACCAACCAAGTGGAGTTGGCACCTTTACCAGTTTCATCTTATAGAAGGAGAAACTGAGGTTCCCAGGGGTTAATAGGTTCCCCAAATCTTTTTTTTTTTTTTTTTTTGAGACAGAGTCTCGCTCTGTCGCCCAGGCTGGAGTGCAGTGGCGCGATCTTGGCTCACTGCAAGTTCCACCTCCCGGATTTACGCCATTCTCCTGCCTCAGCCTCCCGAGTAGCTGGGACTACAGGCGCCCGCCACCTCGCCCGGCTAGTTTTTTGTATTTTTAGTAGAGAGGTGGTTTCACCATGTTAACCAGGATGGTCTCGATCTCCTGACCTCGGGATCCGCCCGTCTCGGCCTCCCAAAGTGCTGGAATTAGAGGCTTGAGCCACACCGTGCCTGGCCTGGTTCCCCAGATCTTAATCCAGAGCCCTTTGCTTGCCTGGAATGGGGTCTGATATGGTTTGGTTCTGTGTCCCCTGCCAAATCTCATCTTGAATTGTAATCCCCAGTTGTCAAGGAAGGGATCTGTAATCCCCATGTGTTGAGGGAGGGAGGTGATTGGATCATGGGAGTGGTTTCCCCCATGCTGTTCTCATGATAGTGAGTTCTCACGAGATCTGATGGCTTTATAAGTCACTTTTCTCTGCTCTTGGACGCTCTCTCTTGCCTGCCGCTATGTAAAACATGTCTGCTTCCCCTTCTGCCATGATTGTAAGTGCCCTGAGGCCTCCCCAGCCATGTAGAACTGTGAGTCGATTAAACCTCTTTCCTTTACAAATTACCCAGTCTCGGGTATTTCTTCATAGCAGTGCAAAAGCGGACTAATACGGGGCCCAAAGCACAAAAGATCTATGTCATCCTGATTGGTAATACTGAGGTCACTCCAGTGGATAACCCTGTGCCATAACCTCTAAGTAAGGCATGGTCATTGCTGACTATTCTGAGAGGCTGTTCCTATCTCCTCTGCATTCCCTTTCCAACTAGTTCCTTCCCTCCCAGATCCAGTGTTATTTTTCTTTTGTGATTGCTTTTCTGAAAATGGTGTTGTAGACACCTCCTTGTCCCAGCCACAATCCTTACTACATTCAATTATCCTGGTTTATTAGGCTCTTTAAAGCTACTTTATTACTCTCTCCTTGCTGTGACCCTAATCTTTGTTTTTCCTCTAGCTTTCTCCAGGGTTATTGCTTGTCAAGAGAAAGGTCACCACAGACTCAAAAGAAACAGGGAAATAAACAATAGAAGGCCGGCTTCTGGCTGTCAACTTTGTTTTCACCAACATTAAATTGATAGATGAATATGGGGGTGCTCCACCACTTATCCTATCTCTTCTCAAGCTACATCTTGCCAGACCCTAGTCTCAGAAATAACAGTCTCCTAACATAACGTGATATAACATTTTCCTAGTGTGCTTTCATATGCATGACCTTCTTAATTAATTCTCATAACAGTTCTATAGTGTAGGTGGAGTAGGTAGTATTGTTCCCATTTTACAGGTAAAGAAACAGTGGAGATAGAAAGCTGAACTTCTAACTCTGGGCAAGAGAGAGTAGCCCCATTTCTCCTGGGTCCACTATCTTACTACTAAAAAAAAAAAAAAAAAAAAAAATTCTCTGTACATGACACAACAAAGAAGTATAAGAATTCCCCTCTCTCCTACCCTGTTACCAGCAGGGCCCAGTGGAGAGCTGAGCTTTTGCCCCACTCTGCCACAACAAAACAGTGGGAGTCCGCCCTCTGGTTCTCCCAGCCCTGGGTCAGCAGAGCCTAGCAGGGTAGCTTAGATACAATTAAGACAGTGCAAGTTGATGCTTCACTTTCAATGGGAAGGTATCATCAAGGCAGAGATGGGAGTTCACTGCCACCCACCCATTTGCAATGAAGCAGTGTAAATCAGTACTACACTTTTGCCATGATTAGCATTAGTGGGGCCCAGTGGGAGGCTGAATATGCAACTCATCCCACCTGATATGGTTTGGATTTGTGTCCTCACCCAAATCTCAGGTTGAATTGTAATCTCCATTGTTGGAGGTGGGGCCTGGTGAGAGGTGCTGGGATCATGGAGGTGACTTCCCATGAATGGTTTAGCACCATCCCCCTTGGAGTTCTCATTGCAATAGTGAGCTCTCATGAAATTGGGTTGTTTCAAAGTATGTGGCATCTCCACCCCTCTCATTGCCTCCTGCTCTGGCCATGTGAGACATCTCACTCCCTCTTTGCCTTCCACCATTACTGGAAGCTTCCTGAGTCCTCCCCAGAAGCAGAAGCATTATGCTTCCTGTGCAGCCTGTAGAACTATGAGCCAATTAAACTTCTTTTCTTTATAGATTCCCCAGTCTCAGGTATTTTCTTTTTTTTACAGCAGTGCAAGAACAGACTAATATACAACACTTATGCTACATCTTAACAGGGAGACAGTCTGCCAAAAAAGGTTGAACAGGATCCAGACTCTCATAAAATAACACCTAAAAATGTCCAGGATAGAACAGACAATCATTTGTCATGTCAAGGAAAAGGAAAATTACAACTTGAATGAAAAAACAAACAGGCACCAAAATGAATCAGAGGGATTATCAAATATTTAAAAGCAGTCATTATAAAAATGCTTCAACCATAGTTATTGATTTGCTCCAGACGACCACCAGAGTAAGTGCCAGAGAACACGCAAGTAGGCAGGGTAAAAGAAAACTTTATTAACTAGCCAATGTGAAGGAGGGGCGAGGTTCACCGGTCTCCGGCGGTGGAGGCCGAGGAAGTCACTCCGGCGTTCTCGGGCAAGGTTCCTAGGTCCGCATAAGAGCAGGGGGCCAAGGAAGTTCGCACCGCGTGCCCACAGGGAGGGGCTTTTATGTCCTGGGCCCGGGAGTGGGCGGGCAGTGGGCGGGACATAGGCGGGTCGGGGCGGAACATAGGCGGGTCGGGGCGGGGTGGTAGGTGCGGCTAGGTAGGTTTCCATTTTCTTCGTCAGACGTCAGACTGCGCCTGCGCAGTCGACCTGTGTCTTTCCCGGGCGCAGGACAGTTGACAATGAAGACCCTGGAGATGCGCCATTTTAGTCCCTTTGTTCTTTTGTTCCCCTCTCCCTCCGTCCAGACAGTTATGAATTCTCTTGAAACAAGTGAAAAATAGAAAA
>NW_016803657.1:4958544-4971854 GCF_001698545.2 Rhinopithecus bieti | reverse complement strand
GGGGCGGGGTGGTAGGTGCGGCTAGGTAGGTTTCCATTTTCTTCGTCAGACGTCAGACTGCGCCTGCGCAGTCGACCTGTGTCTTTCCCGGGCGCAGGAAAGTTGACAATGAAGAACCTGGAGATGCGCCATTTTAGTCCCTTTGTTCTTTTGTTCCCCTCTCCCTCCGTCCAGACAGTTATGAATTCTCTTGAAACAAGTGAAAATAGAAAATCTCAGTAAAATTGAAGTTATAAAAAAGAACCAAATGGAAATTAAGGAACTGAAAACACAGTAACCAGGAAAAGATAAATAAAACACCTCACTAGATGGGCTTGATAGTAGAGTAGAGATGATAGAGATTGAACCTGTGAACTCAAGAACAGACCAATAGCATTCACTCAGTCAGAAAACAGACTAAAGAAATAACAGTCTCAGGGACCTGTGAGACAATAAGAAAAGAGCTAACAGTCGTATCTTATGAGTCCCAGAGGAGAAGAGAGAGTGAGACTGTAAAAGTATTCGAAGAAATAGTGGCTAAAAACTTCTCAAATTTGGAGAAAGACATAAGCCTACAGATTCAAGAGGTTGAGTGGATTCCAAGCAAGCTAGATGTAAAGAAATCCATGTCATAATTAAATAGTTAAAGTAAAGACAAAACATATTGAAAGCAGTCAGGAAGAAACAACACATTTTTGACATGGGAAAATTAATTGCAATGTTGGTGGATTTCCCATCTGAAACGATGGAGGCCAGAGGAAGTGACTCAGCATCTTTCAAGCACTGAGAAAAAGAACTGTCAACTGTGAATACTATATCTGGTGAAAACATCCTTCAGAAATGAAGGAGAAAGAAAAACATTCTTGGATGAAGAACAACTAAGAGCGTTTATTGTTGGCAAATGTATCTTTAAAGATTGGGTAAAGAATGTTATCTGAACAGAAGCTTTTATTTAAAATTATAACTTCTATTTCTTTACTGAGATTTTTCCACTTTTCTCATTGGTTTCAAGAATGCTTGGAGCTCCAGAAAAAGAACTATGGAAGTATGTAAATAGAAAGAAATATAACAGACTATAGTTCTCACGAGTATCTGGAATCATATTTGATGATTGAAGCAAAAATTATAATTGCATCTTATGTGATGTTCAATGTATGTAAAGAACACACGCAAGACACATGTATTTTTAAGTGGGGAAGCTAAAGAGAACTAAATGGAAGTAGGGTTTCTACACATTACTCAAAGTGGCAGTGTCAACACCGGTAGCTTGTGGTTAAGTTGTGTATGTATGTCATAATCTCTATAGTGACCAATAATTTTACACAATCTCTCCCAGAAAATAGGAGGGGAAGGAACACTTACCACCACATTTTGTGAAGCTAATATTATCCTGATACTAAAACCAGAAAAAGACAGTGAAACAAAAAAGTAGATATTAATATCTTTTCAGCGACTTTTGACCCGAGATGCATAGCACTGGGGCTTGCTGCACTCCGTGGCGCCTTGGTCTTCACGCAGAGGTTCCTGGGCTCACACTCTCCTCCCATCTCGTTTTCTAGGAAGCATCGATGCGGTTGTACAGCCTACTGGATCAGCTGCAACCCACCCTGGTCTCTGAGTTAATGTTTCTGTGACCCAGCTTCTTATCTTGGGTGGCTGCCAACACTCCGGGCCCCCAATCAGCTTTCACTAGGGCAGGGGAAAAAGAGTGAGTCGAGATCACATGCTAGTGTAGGTTCCTGAAGGTTCCAGTGGGGAGAGGAGAAGGGGGAGGGGAGAGGGGGAAAGGGAGAAGGTAAGGGAAGAAAATGAAGGAAGGGAGGGAGGGAGGGAGGAAAGAAGGAAGGAAGGAAGGAAGGAAGGAAGGAAGGAAGGAAGGAAGGAAGGAAGGAAGGAAGGAAAATGAAAAGAGAAGGAAGAAAAAAGAGGAGAGGAAGGAAGGAAAGAAGGAAAAAAGAGAAGGAAGGAAGGAAAGAAGGAAAAAGAAAAGAGAAGGAAGGAAGGAAGGAAAGAAGGAGAAAGGAAAGAAAGGGAGGAAGAAAAGGAAGGAAGGAAGCAGAAAGAAAAAAAGTTTAAAATAAGAAGGAATGAACTTACTGTCCTGGGTCCTATTGACTGCTCCTTTTATTGCTAAACCTCTTGAATGAACCATCTAGGTTGCTTGCCTTTCCCCTCCCCTTCTGCAGTGCTGGCTGGCTCTCACTCCTGCCCCTGAACTGAACTGTCTTTCAGCAGCCACCAAGTCCCTGTCTCCCAGGATCCTCTTGTGTTGCTCCATGGCTTCTGTTAAAGGTGCCAGCCCCGGATTTTTTCGAAGGCTCGCTGTCCTCTCCCAGTTCCCCTCCTGTCCTCTGCCTGCACCTCCCCTGACTCTTCCCCCACCTGGCTTCCTCCTTCCGCCCCAATAATCCGAATTCCACATCCCTCCCTTCTCTCTCATTTCACTTTCCCTGGTAGTCTCACCTCTTTAGGGTTCCACTTTCCCTCCTCGGACACCAGGGTGATTTCTGTCCCTGCCCCCAACCTCATGCCAGGTCTTTATTTCCCATCTCCCCTCATTCCTGAGCTCCCCAGGCAGGTTCCAGCAGCACATCACAGTCCCTGAGCCCAGGACTGAGGGCATCCTGCCTTAGCTCCCTCCAAACTGCTCTCCCACTACCCTTTCTGCAAACGCCCCCAGCACGCCCCTACCCTAGTGCCCAGGCACTCTGCAACCTCGGGAAGGGGACTCAAACTCCTCCCAGCATGTGACCCTCCCATGCGTCTATACCATCCTGGATCAGGAGGTTGGGAAGGAGGGTAAGAACGATGAATTACTCATCTTGCTGTGCTTAGTGTCACTCATTCATTCACGAGTATTGACTGAGGGCGCTCCCTGAGCTGGGCCGAGCAGGAGGAGGCTGAGCAGCGAAAACGGTGACCCCTGTCCTCAAGGAGCTAACAAGAAGAGCAAATGGCAAGGGTGCAAGACACGCAATGAGCAAGGCACTGCACAAATCGTGATTTAAGTGGCTTTGGAAAAAATGCATCTCACAAGTTGGGGCTGTCATACGGCATTGGCTTCTTGGTAATCAATGCGTTTCAGCAACATATGGGGGTGAGTTTAGTTTCCAGTTGGCTTCCCTGAGGGTGTTGGATAAAATTGCAATTTAGATTCAATCAATAAACATTTAGTGAGCGCCTATTCTTTGCCTGAACGATCGTGGGCATTGCGGGGGATACAAAGGGAGACATCGTGGGTGGAGCTTACCATGGAAACGACTTTCTTCCTCCGTGGTGTTTACCTTGGCTTGGAAAACAAACAACAGAAACATTGTTTTGTGACAACGGAGACAGGATTGAGAGACTTGCACAGACTTCCCTTTCTAAAACGTCTGCAGACTAAAATTCTACCATTAGCTATTAATTTCTTTGACTACACTTTGGCCTCACCCTGCAGTTTCTTTTTTCTAAAATAAAAATACTTCTAGAAAGAGAACGCTTTCATCTCTTAAAACAGAAATGACGTGTAATTTAACATGCACACCAGTCTGGACCCTTAGATATTTGTTGCCTGAAGAGCCGTGTTGAGAAGGCCTCTGAGGCTCAATTTGGCCTCTGATGCAAAGAATGTCGATTGACTGGTGATGTCTGCCCTGAGTGCTGGAAGGGAGGATGGCATTTACTATCCCTGCCTGAGATTAGAGGAGCTTATAGGGTTCTTCCCCAGCTATAACAAGAGGGGTTAAACAAACACTAATCATTTGATAGGACAGCCACTGAAGGAGGTGGGGGGAATTTAAGAAGGAAAGGCTGTGACTGCCAATCTCCTAATGTCACCTGCATGCCCCTCAGTCACCTGCAGCCCTTGTCAGTGCACCCAAAGCCTTTGCAGATGTCAACCCATCTGGCTTTCCAGCCATGTCTGACCATATCCCAATGCTCCTCTGCTTCACCCCCACTGAACTCTGCCAGAGCCTGGATGTGCCCTTATACATGGGCTTCCTAGACATCCTAGAACATCTGTGCCCATTGTCTCTGCACAGCGAATTCTTACATAACTCCATGAACACCTGCCTTTAGTGTCACTTCCTGTGAGAAGTCCTCCCTGCTTTACTCCCTCCTCTGTTTACCCACCCACTGGAGACCCACCTCTGCATAGCAGTCTTCACACTCTATCATCTTTGTCCTTCCTTCTTTTTTTTTTTTTGGTTGAGTCAAGGTTTTGCTCTGTTACTCAGGCTGGAGTATAGATCACAGCTCACTGCAGCCTCCAATTCAGTTCAAGCGATCCTCCCACCTCAGCCTCCAGAGTAGCTGGGACTACAGGTGTGTGCCACTGTGCCCAGGTAATTTTTTTCTTTTCTGTAGAGGCAGGGTCTTTCAATGTTGCCCAGGCTGGTCTTGAACTCCTGGCCTCAAGCACCTTCCACTTTGGCCTCCCAAAGTGCTGGGATTATAGGCATGAACCACTGCGTCCAGCCCATCATTGTCCTTTCACATGTCTCACCTTTCTTGTGAGACTGAGAGCTCTGTGGGAGCAGGGTTAGTGTGTGGTCTCTGTGATCCAGCCCCAGCCCTGGGGCTGACACACAGCTGGTGCTCAACAACCATTGGTGGAATATTTGAATGAATAAATGAATGAACCTTGTCAGTGTGGCAGATGTTACACCTATGCTGAGACTGCTGTTTGTCCACGTGCCCCTGCTTCTCCTGTGTTCCTGCAGTAGTACACTGCTGGTGCTAAATGAATCCCCAAGTCTGAATGCTTCACAGAATGAAGTTTAATTTCCCCTCCCACAAAGTCCAGTGCAGATTGTGCAGTCCTCTGGAACAGTTGTCTTGGTATTAACCACATCTTTTATTTCCTGCATTCCAATGCTCTGACATCTGGGGCCTTGCTGACCCCCTAGAGTTAGCCAATTTCTAGAGATACAACTTGCCATGAGAGCGCTTTTCAGGTGCAAATAACCAATGCAAACCAAACAAAGCCTTATTTTCCCTCCACCTACTAACTGACCCCGGTGCTTGCCCTTGTGGCTCTGTGTGGCATGGCAGGCGGTGTCCCCTCCTCCTGGGAACTGTGAGTAACAAACTAGTTTGTCAATAGCAATCATCTCCTGATCTGTTGGCTTCACTATACCTCAAATTTTCTAGTGATAAACTATGTTTTGAAACAGGCTTCCACCGAGTGACTCAGTGATCCAGGCTGCTTTCATAGGTGGCTCTAATGAGGCAGATATTCAAAAATAAATATGCATTCATTCACTCCAAGAAATGTAACAGGCAAGGGTTAACAAGAAAAGAACAAGTTTTCCTCTGCCTAGTAAGCCCACTTCAAGGACAGTTGTAAGATGATAACGCTGTTTGAGAAGCCAAGGCCAAAGGAGTGGGCTTCAGACACCCCTCCCCTCCAGGGCAAGTTTGAAGGAAAAAACAAAAGAGAAAAAGACAAATTCTTTTACTGTTACTCCTTTCCCAGGCTTCTTAAACATGATTATGTTTTACAAATGTCTGTATTTAGCCAGTTCTTGTTTTTCTTTTGATGCAGCTACAAGGCCACAAGTTATACACTATATGATTAACTGCTTTTGTTTTACTTTGGTGAGTCCACCGACAAAAACCCCGCTCAGTCTTTGTTCAATGCTCAGCTTTTTGGATGCGAATCCACTGAGCCAGTGTGTACCTAAAATAAACAATCCTCCTGTCTTCCGGATCGGTCTCTCTGGTCCTCAGTTTCCCACAACACTTAACACCTCAACATGTGGCCCCCACAATTGTCGTGGCAGGGAACACAGACCAGGGACATCTTGCACCAGCTCTAAAACACTTCCACCCAGAAGTGGCACCTACCGCATCTGCTCCCTACTCAGTGGCCATGTCGGAGCCTTTCCAACCAGAGTGACTCCATCTTGAATAAATGAAGTAGGAATTGGCAGGACTGGTTTTGCAAGGTACAACTCACAAAGACCGCCCTGATAAAACAGGGTGTGGTAAAGAGGCCAGCCAAAACCCACCAAAATGAAGACGGTGAGGAAAGCGACCTCTGGTCGTCCTTACTGCTCATTATACGCTAATTATAATGCATTAGCATGGGAAAAGACATTCCCACCAGCACCGTGACAGCTTACAAACACCACGGCAACATTCAGAAATTATGTTATATGGTCTAGAAAGGGGAGGAAGCCTCAGTTTGGGAAACTTTCCACTTCTTCGCCAAAAAAAATCCATGAATAATCCACCCCTTGTTTAGCATATGATCAACAAATAACCGACAGTACACTCAGTCAAGCAGCCCATGCCAGTACTCTGCCTATGGAGGAACCACCCTTTTATTCCTTTACTTTCTTAGTAAACTTGCTTTCACTTTACTCTGTCAGCTCACTCTTGAATTCCTTCCTGCATGAAGCCAAGAACCCACGTGGCCTCTCAGGGTGAACCCCAATTTTGGGGTTCACTGTGTCACAGCCAGAATCAGTCACATGGTGCCACTTGGGGGTACCTAAACGGTGTGGCTGGGAAACTGGGGGGGGGGGATTTAACTCTCTCCACCACTTCAGGTCTTGTTCTTCCCGTCTGAATCAAGAACAGATAACCAACCTGAGATCAGAATATGTTTAGCTTAATATCAACACAGCACGATATGCTTTCAGAGGACGCTTTGCCATAGATATGACCTAGTTTGTCACCAGGAAATATGGGAGCTGAATGTTAACAAAGTAGAGATTCAAAGGAAAAAAGACCCAAGGACTGACTGGCTCATAAATGTGCTCCAGCATTAGGGCCCTGAGTGAGATTAATGGGCCCAGGCCTAGTGAGCTAACCTCCCCTCACCTCCCTGGACCAGATGCAGATGGGAACCGTGCGGGCATGGCTGGCCTAAGCCAGGATGAGGCTGAAGAGGAAACCTGTGTCTATTACCATCTGCTCTTGCAAATATCTTCCTTGGGTGTGGTGTTTCTGGAGTCTGTAAGATATTTCCCCCAATGTTTTATTGTAGTGGTTGCATTAGGCCACTTGAGCATGGCCAGAGTTTTGATTATTCATGACCAGGGAGGAGTCAGTAGAGGAAGAAGCACCGAGAATATTGGGAAGCACAGACCTGGATGTGCTGATCATCTCAGCTTTCTTCCTCCCCAAGTATCAACCATGGCTACTCCAAGGTTGTAAAATTAAAGAAAGTTTCACCACTTCCTTCTCCTGCCCTGTTGCAAATGGAAATAGCAGATACTGACCAGAGGGTGGGCACACTGGGAAGGAAGGAAAAAACCCAAAGATACAGAAACAATGCACAGGCTGGAGGATCAGACCGAAAAGAGGAGAGAGGTTTTGCTAGAGACAGCAGAGGAAGCAGGCAGGTGGAGAGATGGAGACCCAGGCAGGGGCATCTAAGCACATAACTTCATTTACTCCCCATACCTGCTCTGGAAGGAGGTATTGTGTTTGTTTACATTTTTATAAATGAGAATGCTCAGAGAGGGTAGGAAACTAGACTGAAGTCACACAGGATGTTGATGGGTGGTTTTGACCTTTCTCCTGCTGTTACCCAACATAGGCCCAGCCTCCAACCCTGTGATCTCTAGATTAAGAGTCTCATTTCTTGCCCATTTTGGAAACTATCATTAACCCAGAGCAATGCTTCTTAGCCTCTCAGAGGATGCCTTTGAAAGGCTGATGAAAGCTGTGGATTATTTTTGCAGAAAAAATGCACATACCTGCATGTGTTCACTCACACCTGAGTTCTGCTTACAACTTCAAGATATTTGCAGATGTCCCCAATGGAAGAAAAGCTGTCAAGGGCAGGCGGAGCACTTTCTTCCCAACCTGGTACCTTGTAAACAAATTTTAAGGTAATATGTTGACACACCCATGGCTAAAGTGCTGATAGACAGATGTGTATTAGTCCATTCTCACACTGCTATGGAGACATACCCAAGACTGGATAACTTATAAAGGAAAGAGGTTTAATTGACTCACAGCTCTGAATGGCTTGGGAGGCCGCAGGAAACTTACAATCATGGCGGAAGACAAAGGAGAAGCAGGCACCTTGTTCGTGGAGTGAGTACAAGCAGGGGAAATGCCAGATGCTTATAAAACCATCAGATCTCATGAGACTCACCTACTAATCACAAGAACACCACGAGGGAACCGCCCTCTATAATCCGATTATCTCCACCTGGTCCCACCCTTGACACATGGAGATTATAGGGATTGCAATTCAAGATGAGATTTTGAGAGGGCACACAGTGAAACCGTATCAAGACGTGAGAGGAAGTAGCAAGACCCCTGGGCAAGAAATCAAAGGGTCATATCTTTGTTTAATGTGCCTGTCGTCCTTCAACCAAAGACACGATCCCAGCTCCAGTCTGGCCTCCCCACCCCCATGTTAGACCCCGTCTGCATCCCTGACTGGACCATCTTAGTTCATTCATGATGCTATAGCAAAATATCCTAGACTGCATCATTGATAAATAAGAGAAATTTCTTTCTCACAGTTCTACAGGCTGGGAAGCCCAAGATGAAGATGCTGGCAGATGCGGTGTCTGGCGAAGGTCTTCTGTCTGTTTCCAAGACAGTGCCTTGTTACTGTGTCTTTAAGAGGGGACAAATGTGTCCTCATGTGGTGGAAGGAATGGAAAGGCTGGGTCGCTCTCTGAAGTATCTTTCATTATAAGGGCATTAATCCATTCATGAGGGTGGGGTCCTCATGACCAAATCACTTTTCAAAAGGACCACCTTTTTTTTTTTAATTTTAAGACAGGGTCTCACTCTATCACCCAGGCTGCAGTTCAGTGGTGCAATCACAGCTCACTGCAGCCTCAACCTCCTGGGCTCCAACCATCCTCCCACCTCAGCCTCCCAAGTAACTGGGACTACAGGAGCATAGCACCATGCTCAGCTAACTTTTTAATTTCTTGTTGAGGCAAGGTCTCCCTATGTTGCCCAGGCTGGTCTTGGATTCCTGGGCTCAAGTGATCCTCCCAACTCAGCTTCCCAAAGTGTTGGGATTACAGGCATGAGCCACAGGGCCTGGCTAGGTCCACCTCTTAATACCTTCACATTGGGTATTTGCTCCAATGTATGCATTTTGGAGGGACACATATACTTAAACCATAGCACCATCCATGGAGGAGGTCCCGGGTGTCACCTGCAACCTCTGGAGCAGACCTTTCTCCTCCATAGTGCACCACCCCTTTCTTCTCTTTCTGCAGACCCTTTTTCATGATCTTCTCATTCTAAGATTTGGCTGATATAGTCCTCACTTCCGAAAACTTGTGCTCCGGCCCGAAGTGAGAAAAATAACCCCCAGCTGCAGAGAAACCGGGACTCTGGAGACCCGCCTTGGGTTTTGGCAAAAAGGCTCTGCCGGCCGGGTGCCATGGCTCACATCTGTAATCCCAGTACTTTTGGAGGCCAAAACAGGTGGATCACTTGAGGTCAGGAGTTCGAGACCAGCCTGGGCAACATGATGAAAACCCCATCTCTACTAAAAAAAAAAAAAAAAATTAGCTGGGCATGGTGGTGCGTGCCTGTAACCCAGCTACTCGGGAGGCTGAAGCAGGAGAATCGCTTGAACCCAGGAGGCAGATGTTGCAGTGAGCCGAGATTGCACCATGGCACTCCAGCCTGGGCAACAGAGTGAGACACCATCTCAAAAAAATTTTAAAAACTTCCACAAATAGGAGGAGAGACCAGGGCTTAGGGAGAAAGCAGCAGCGTTGCTTGGTGATTTCTTGGCCTCCCCATACCTCAGTTTTCCCAACTGCAAAATGGGGGCAACAGTGGTTCTAGCCTCATACAGTTGTTACACCCGCAACGCACAGAGCACGGTACCTGGAGCAGCGAGACCAGCACACACTTGGGAGCTGTGGTTACTGACTCCGGCCCGGCTGCCGGAAGGGAGATCTCTGTGTCCAGAAACATCGGGGCACTGACAAGGGGGATTTGGGGTTACAGATGAAACCCCATTAAATAAATAATGCCCCTCTTGGGCCAGGCATGTTGGCTCACACCTGTAATCCCAACGTTTTGGGAAGGATCGCTTATCAGAAGGCTTACGTGGGAGGATCACTTGAGCCCAAGAATTCGTGACCAACCTGGGCAACACAGCAAGACCTCATCTCCACTAAAATAAATAAATAAATAATAATGCCCCTCTTGCTCACTTGAGCTCTGTGCCAGTTGAATGAGACCAATGAGGGATCCAAGCATCCCCTCCGTTCCACTATGCAACTGTCAGCTAAGTCCCTCTGCCTCCCAGAGCCATGCAAAGAGGCCAGGAGGCTCAGGAAGGCGATGGGCTGTTTCCTCAGCCCCCGCCAGGGAGGGCGTCCTCTGCAAAGGCAGATCTTGTGCCCATCGTGCCAACCTCAGCCTGTGTGGCTCCCAGAAGCCCCTGTGGCTTGAGATGTGTCTTCGTGTTTGCGATCACCAGTTGGGAGTCAGCCTCATCATCTAATGAACCTGTCACTGGAACCTTCTTCTTGAACCCAGGTGGAAACCATCTCAGCGGCACTTGAGGGTCCGACTGGGCAGTTTCTTTTCCTGCGTGGGCCCCTCGTCGTGGGGCTGCAATGGCTTGGACCCCTTAATAGTCTCCCTGCTCCAGGTTCCAGCAGTATCGCGCTCCCTGCAGCCTCCCTAGAAGATCTCTGCAGCTGCCTCTACCTACAGATGCTCTCTGCCTCCAAGCCTGCAAACCGACAACGATGACCTCACCCACCCTCTGCCACCTCCAGTTTTGTTTTTCAGCAAGAGAGAAGCAGCTGTATTATTCATGAAGTCAAGATTTGGGGAGGAAAAAAAGTATCCCTCCAGTTAAGGTCTGGCCTTAAATAAATATAATTCACTCAAAGCAAAGCAACGGGCCAGGAGAAATATTGTTAGCACTTACCAAAGAAAAATGTATATGATTCAACATACATATTTCGAAAGGAATATATATTTCCTTTCAAATATATATAAACAGCTCCTACAAATCAAAAAGAAAAAGACAAACAATGCCACAGAAAAATGCCACAGCCGTGGTAGCAAGCACGTTTGTTACTGATGGCAGCGGTCGTTCCTCCCTCCCCTTCCCAGGGGAGCCCTGGTTTCTCAGGTCCTCAGTGCACTACAGATGCTTGCTTCAAGGGAGTGCCCAGCTCCTGTGCTGAGGAGTCTAGGTTCACTGTGGCCACCACAGTGGGATAGGTTGAGTCATAGGCAGTGATATTGTCTTGTCCATCTGCTGGAGGAATAAGGGGTGGCAAAGAAAGCCTGTCATTCTTCAAAATAGACACTGATGCTGGGTGCAGTGGCTCACACCTGTAATCCCAGTACTTTGGGAGGCCAAAGCAGGAGGATCACTTGAGGTCCAGAGTTCGAGACCAGCCTGGCCAACATGATGAAACCCTGTCTCTATCTAAAAATACAAAAATTAGCCGGGCATGGTGGCGCACGCTTGTAGTCCCAGCTACTCAGGAGACTGAGGCAGGAGAATCGCTCGAACCCAGTTGGCAGAGGCTGCAGTGAGCCGAGATTATGCCACTGAACTCCAATCTGGGCAACAGAATGAGACTCCATCTCCAAAAAAATAAAGACACTGAGGCTGGGTGTGGTGACTCACACCTGTAATCCCAGCACTTTGGGAAACCGAGGTGTAGGGATTGCTTGAACACTGGAGTTCCAGACCAGCCTGGGCAACATAGTGAGACCCCATCTCTACAAAAAAATAATAAAATTAGCCAGGCTTGGTGGTGCACACCTGTAGTCCCAGGTACTCAAGAGGCTGAGGCAGGAGGATCACTTGAGCCCAGGAGGTCCAGGCTGCAGTGAGCTATGATCGTGGCACTGCACTGCAGCCCGAGTAACAGAGTGAGACCTTCTGCCTAACAAAAAAAAAAAAGGAGATAAGTTTCTTATTGTACAAGCCAATTGAGTCATGGTTTTTTGTTCCCTGCTCTCTAAAACACTCTAATTAATACAGGCACGAAGAGGTGCTGTCGATGAGATACGAGTGGCCAATAAACACAAGAACTATGCGCAGCCTAAGCAGTTAAATAGGGAACTGCAAACTGCAATAACAGGGATGTAACTTCATTAGCCTGGGAAAGTGTGAAAAGGTTGAGAATATGTGATGCCGGACAGTGTGGAGCGCGAGGTGCTCTCCTACGGGATAGGAGGAGGTGTTCATCAGCACGGCGTCTGGAGAGGACAACTTGACGGTTTTATAAGAATTTGAACGCACACACCCTTAGCCTCGCGACGCCAATTCAGCCTCTTTTGTAGAAACATTTGCTTGATGTAGCCATAAAAAAAAAGAATGAGTTCATGTCCTTTGCAGGGACATGAATGAAGCTGGAAGCCATCAATCTCAGCAAACTAACACGGGAACAGAAAACCAGACACCGCATGTTCTCAGTCATTAGTGGGAGTTGAAAAATGCGAGCACATGGACACAGGGAGGGGAACATCACGCAGCGGGGCCAGTCAGGGATTGGGGCACAAGGGGAGGGAGAGCATTGGATGACGGGTTGATAGGTGCAGCAAACCACCATGGCATGTGTATACCTGTGTAACAAACCTGCACGTTCTGCACATGTATCCCAGAACTTAAAGTAACATTAAAAAAAAAAAGAAAAGAAACATATGCATGAATATGCAAAGGAGTAAGTAGAAAGATGTCGATTTGGAGCAATGGGAATAGCAAAACACTAGAAACCATCCAATCCGTTTCCAAGGAGGATTTGGTTAAATCAATCACAATGCAATCACCTTATGGAAAACTATACAGCTATAAAGAGAATGAGCTTTGTAGCTGTCCATGAAAACAAAGAAAAGCCTCCAAGACAATAAATAAAAGTTCAGTGAAAAAAAAGTCGTGAGAATGCAAATAGTACAATTGGACTTACATAAAACCCTTTATCTGAACGTACACATACGTGTGCATATACCTACGCACAATTATAAAAGAAAGACTATATGGTGCAGATTAAAGTATTACCAGTGGTTGTCTCTATGAAGGGAAAGTGGGCATATGGGAGGAATTTAAGCCTTTTTTCTTTTTTCTTTTTTTTTTTTTTTGAGATGGAGTCTTGCTCTGTCGCCCAGGCTGGAGTGCAGTGGTGCAACCTTGGTTCACTGCAAGCTCCGCCTCCCGGATTCACGCCATTCTCCTGCCTCAGTCTCCCGAGTAGCTGAGACTACAGGCGCCCGCCACCACACCCGGCTAATTTTTTGTATTTTTTAGTAGAGACGAGGTTTCACCATGTTAGCCAGGATAGTCTCGATCACCTGACCTCGTGATCCGCCCGCCTCGGCCTCCCAAAGTGCTGGGATTTTTACAGGTGTGAGCCACAGCACCTGGCTGG
>NW_016803657.1:4934171-4958042 GCF_001698545.2 Rhinopithecus bieti | reverse complement strand
CCTCGCCCGGCTAGTTTGTGAATTTTTAGTAGAGACGGGGTTTCACCGTGTTAGCCAGGATGGTCTCGATCTCCTGACCTCGTGATCCGCCCGTCTCGGCCTCCCAAAGTGCTGGGATTACAGGCTTGAGCCACCGCGCCCGGCCTATGAATTTAAGCTTTTTACTCTTTTTGTTGTTGTTATTACGAGACAGGGTCTTGCTCTGTCACCAAGGCTGGAATGCAGTGTTGTAATTATAGCTCACTGAAGCCTCCACCTCTTGGTCTCAAGCAATCCTCCTGCCTCAGCCTCCCGAGTAACTGGGACTACAGGCGTGTGCTGCCATGCCTGGCTAATTTTTTATTTTTTTGTAGAGATGGGGTCTTGTTCGGTTGCCTAGGCTGACCTTGAACTCCTGGCTTCAAGCAGTCCTCCCACCTCAGCCTCCCAAAGTGTTGAAATTACAGGTGTGAGCCAATGGGCCTGGCCTTAACTTTTTATTTTGTGCTCTGTTTGAAATTTTTTCTTACAGTATATTGCTGCATTGTGTGACTTCATAAAAATCATGCAAGCCACTTAAGACATTGAAAGTCAATATACAAAAGGGGTATGTTAGACCAGGCACGGTGGCTCACGCCTGTCATCCCAGCACTTTGACAGGCCATGGTGGGTGGATCACCTGAGGTCAGGAGTTCAAGACCAGCCTGGGCAATATGATGAAACGCTGTATCTACTAAAAATACAAAAATTAGCCAGGCGTGTTGGCAGGCACCTGTAATCCCAGCTATTCAGGAGGCTGAGGCACGAGAATTGCTTGAACCCGGGAGGTGGAGGTTGCAGTGGGCAGAGATCGCACCACTGCACTCCAGTATGAGTGACAGAGCAACAAACAAAAGGGAACAAACAAACAAAAACAAAAGGGATGTGTTAAGGAAAAAAAGGTTTCATTGTCTGAGGGATGGTTCTGCCTGAGGTTCCACCTTAAGGCGCCCAAGCCTAGTCCACAGCTGCATGCATTTCTCAGCCAAGGAGGACCCTGTAGCAGCTCAGAGACTGAAGATGACAGCCAAGGCCGGGGTTCTATTTTCTCAGCCTGACACCCAGAGGAGCCTGAAAATGGGGCCATATCTCTCGGGGACCCGCAGGCCTCGACAGCCCAGCAGCCCCAGGCTTTGCACCTGTCCAACGTCACCACGTTCCCCTTCCCCATTTGTTCCTTGCCTGAAGCCAGCTGTCCTGAGAGACCAGAAGGTCCCAGCCCCTCAGCCACGTGTGGAAGCCACGTTCCCAGCTTGCTGCTACGTGGCTGGAAACCCACCTTCTCGCTGTGTTGATCGTTTGTGGAGGACTTCGACGCGGCACATCCATTTCTCCTTCTGCTCATTGGCATGGGGCAGCTCTGGAGCTGGGAGGAGATCAACCTCGCAGGAGGGGTGCTACATTCAGGAGGGGCTGTAGGCTTCAGGCTCTTCTGTCAGGGGTCTTCACCAAGAGCTCCACAGGTGCCAGTGGGAAGGACCAGGACTCGGGCACTGGGGGATTTCATGTATCTCCCTTTACGCATCTCCTCGCTTCTCAGTCACAGCAGCTGTGAGGCCGGCCCTGCCACTCAGCACCTGTGGACCTTGGGAACACCCCCAGCCTGAGCTTCCATTCCCTCATCTGTAAAATGGGATAGTAACAGTCACTCACAGAGTGACGTGGGGACTCAGTGAGACAGTGGACAGTGAAAAGGGCTGTGACCTGGTCACCTGGTCGAGGGGATTAGGAAAGCTACAGAAAAGGGATATTTTGGCTGGACATGGTGGCTCACACCTATAATCCCAGCACTTTGGGAGGCCAAGGCAAGAAGATTGCTCGAGGCCAAGAGTTCGAGACCAGCCTGGGTAACATAGAGAGTCCTCATATCTACAAAAAATTTTAAAAATTAGCCAAGTGTACGTGTGTCTATAGTTCTAGCTCCTCAGGAGGCTAAGGCAGGAGGATTGCTTGGATTCAGGAGTTGGAGGCTGCAGTGAGCTATGATTGCATCACTGCACTCCAGCCTGGGTGATGACAAGATTGTATTTCAAAAATAAAAATTAAAAAATAGTTAAAAAAACGAAAAAGGAATATTTTGACATAGCCTAGGCATCAGGAAGGACTTCTTAAGGAGGCAGCAGTGAGTTTTGAAGGCTGTCCTGTTCACTGTTGCTGTGTCATTTTTAAAACTCTGAACTTAGTGTCACTAAAGAACCATGTTATTGTGTTCACGGACCCGTGAGCCAGGAATTTGCACAAAGCACAGCAGACTGGCTTGTCTGTGCCCTACAATATTTAGGGCCTCAGTTGGGTAGACTTGAAGGGTGGGTCCAACTCCGTGGCTGGGGCTGGAAGGAGCTGGAAGCCTCTTTACCTTCCTGTGTGGAAGTTGGTGCTGTCTATCAGCTGGGACACCATGGGAGGCCTCTCCCTATGGTCTCTCCACACAGGCTAGTTGGGCTTCTTTGAAACATGGCAGCTGGGTTCCAAGAGTGAGCTCCCCAGAGAACGAAGGGAAAGCTTTATCACCATTTATAACCTAGCCTCAGGAGTCACAACACATCGCTTCTGCCGTAGTCACACACCCTTTCCAGATTCAAGGGCGTGGAATGTGGACCCCAGCTCCACAGGAAAGGAGTGTCCTTGTAAAGTCATATGAAATGGGAGATATTGTTGCTGTAAGTTTTTGGAGAAAATAATTTGCCAAAAAGGCCTGTAGCAAGTAGGAAATGTCTCTTCTAAACTCCGAGGAAGGTAATGTGTTCCCTGACCCGCCTTGGACTGTTGTCCAAGTTGTGCACTGTGCAAAGGCATCCAGCTAAGAAGGCAAGTAGGAACTGAAATCCAGCCTGTTCTCCATTCACTGAGTTCTATGTTCCTGCATGAAGTTGCATCTGACAAGAGGAAGGAGAGACTTTGCCTTTGCAAAAAGCATTGTCCACTTGCTAGGCTAAGCATCCACAGAGCTGTGTCCAACCAGAAGAGTGCCTATTTCTAATTCCCACAAGATATCTACATGGACAAGCTGTGGTCCTGGCTGATCCCATCCTGGAGAAGATGAGTGGAGAATTAGAGGCTGGAACAGGAGGTGAGGAGAGGGGAGGAGGGGGGCTAAGCCTTGAGACTCAGGCTGAGCTCTAAGGGTCCTGCCCCTCTGTCAGTTCCACACTCCTCTAAACACATACACACACACACACACAGAGAGAGAGAGAGAGAGAGAGAGAGAGAGAGAGAGAGAGAGAGAAAGAGAGAGAGTCATTTTCCATCTCATTTTAGCATCCTCAGGCCAGGACTCTAGTTTGTTCTGGTTCCAAAGCAAGTGTCTTCCAAGTTCATAGAGGAGGCCCCATTGTGACTCATGGGGCCAGTATAAATATGGAGCAGACCTATAGCAGCAGAAGAAGAGGCAGGACTCATCTGAGAAGCCCAGATTCCAGGTTTCAGTGGGGACACAGCCCCTCCCAGAGGAGAGAATGAAAGAACCATAATGAGATTTTGCTCATTGCATTTGGCACTTTCGGAGGCCAGGGTAGGAGGATCGCTTGAGCCCAGGACTTAGAAACCAGCCTGGGCAACATAGTAGGACCCCCATCTCTACAAAAAGTCAAAAATGTAGCCAGGCGTGGCGACATGTGCCTGTGGTCCCAGTTACTTGGAGGGCTGAGGCAGGAGGATTGCTCGACCCCAGGAGGTTGAGGCCACAGTCAGCTGTGATTGCACCACTGCACTCCAGCCTGGGCAACAAAGCAAGACCCTGTCTCAAAAAAAAAAAAAAAAAGAAAGATTCCAAAGAGCATCCTTCAGGGTTCAGGGGCCGAGAGGCCCACTATTGAAACAAGAGGAGAGAACACCCAGTTGGAGTTAGCGAATGTCCCTTGGCTTAGCATACCATCATTTCCCCCCAATTTCCCTTTATGGAGATGGGCTATTTTGAAGAATGTTCAATGCTATAAAATAAAGCTGAAATCAGGTTATCTGGGTTTCCGCGGAGCCTGCTGTAGGCAAGTGCAGCACAGACACTATTTATACAGGGAGGGAGCATCTCGGCAAGAAACTTACAACTGCCGTTTAGAATTAATTTAGCACCTTGTCTGCTCTGAGGACATATGCTCTGTGTCTAGAATTACAGCACCTTCAACACCATATGTGAGTGCTGGATGTGGCCGGGAAAGATCTCGGAGCCTCCTGGCACACAGACACGGGAGCTCCGTGTGTCAGCGACGATCACACCTCCCTATGCGTGCGAACGCCAGCAATGTGTGTAGAATCCCTAAGTCTTCACAAGTAAGTGAGCATATGGCACGTATCTCGTGTTCTGGCACCGGTCACAGAAAATAAACGGCGACGTGCAATCTGGAGTCAGGCAGGATGTGTGACCTGCGCTGTCTTTGCAATCTCGACTTTGCACGTCGTGGCAGGTTCCCAGCTCAGAGCCAGCAGGGCTGCTCCTCCAGGAGCTGCATCTGAACATACCAGAGCCTGCAGAGGAGCCCTTGGAATAGGACCTGGGAAGGGGCACTCACCAGGGTGGTAACTGGCAGCCCTCGGAAGTTTTAACCTTTGAACTGCTTCAAAGGTAACTGGTTACAGGCCAGGCACAGTGGCTCATGCCTGCAATACCAGCACTTTGGGAGGCCGAGGCAGGTGGATCACTTGAGGTCAGAAGTTCGAGACCAGCCTGGCCAACATGGCAAAACCCCATCTCTACTAAAACTACAAAAATTAGCCAAGCACAGTGGCATGTGCCTGTAGTCCCAGTTACTCGGGAGGCTGAGGCAGGAGAATCGTTTGAACCAGGGAGGCGGAGGTTGCAGTGAGCCGGAGGTTGCAGTGAGCCGAGATCGCACCATTGTACTCCAGCCTGGGTCACAAGAAAGAGACTTTGTCTCAAAAAAAAAAAAAAAAAAAGGTAACTAGTTACATCTGGTAACACAGCTACAAACTCGCAGCTGCTCTCAGAAACTCAGAGACTGACTGTGCAAGGGTGGAAGCAGGGGTACAAATCGTCATAAAAAACATGGGGTCATAGGCCAGACCCACTAACGCTGTTCAGGGAGGGAAGAGGAGTAAGGAACAACTATCACAACCTGCTATTGTCTCTGTCCCCATGGTGCCCAGACACACTCAGAAGCTGCAAGACGCTTCTCTGTGTGTCCCAAGAGAGCCAGACCCAGCTTGACAAATACGTATGGAGTACTCTTGTCGGAGTTACTTACACAAAAGCAAACAAAAGACATACAAACGCCTGTGTCCATAGAACTGACACTCTGACCCGGGTGATGGAAGAGAGAGATAAATGAAATAATAAGTCTGTGGTATTGAATTCTAGAAGGACACTGCCAGGAAGCGGATGAGGAGTGCAGGGTGGTTTTGCAGAGTTAATGAGCCTGGTTGGGAGGGCCTTGCTGAGAGGTAACATTTGTTTTATGAAATTTTCGTTTTTTAAATTATTCATTTATGGATCAGTCAGTTGATGCATTGACATGGCCTCGTTCTGTTGCTCAGGCTGGTCTCGAACTCCTGACCTCAAGAGATCTTCCTGATTCAGCCTCCCGGGTTGCTAGGATTATAGGCATGAGCCAGCATGCCTGGCTTAAGAAAATTAGTTTTCTCAGGCTGTGCTGTCTTCTAAAAAATTACTTCCGATGGCTTGTGGCTAGCTATTTGGAATACACTGACGTCTGTTTTTGTTTGTGCTTTGTTTTGTTTTGTGTTTTGTTTTTTGACTTAGCTGGACTAAAGGCACTGAGATTTGTGTATGGAGTTTGCATTCTGGAAACTTACTACAAATATTTATTTTTTTATTTATTAAAAAATTGTTTTTTTACAGAGACAGGATCTTGCTCCGTTGCCCAGGCTGATCTCAAACTCCTGGGTTCACATGATCCTCCCTACTCAGCCTCCCAAAGAACTGGGATTACAGGTGTGGCCCACTGCACTTCATCCTACAAATATTAACATGCAGAACATACAGAAAACAATTGCTCAGTTCACTGAAACACTGTAAAGAGAATGACCTTATAATGACAACCAAGCGAAGACTTGGAAGAAGGCTTCACAGAGAGGTGACATTTGGAGACAGAGCCCTGCCGCCCTACAGCCATGCAGACTGCAGCCCACAGCCAACGCAGCCATGCAGGGATCTGGGAACGGAGCTCCAGGACCAGGGACTGAAAGTGCAGACTGAGGCCTGCTGAGGAGCAGCAAGGAGACCAGGTGTCTGGGGAGTGACAGGGCAGTAAAGTTAAGAGAGGACAGATGAGGTCAGACCATATAGCAGGGACAGACTATGTGGACACTAAAGCATGCAGCAAGGACTTTGACCTTGACTCTGGGTGAGACAGGAACGGTGGAGGGGTTCAGAGCAGAGCAGTGCACGATCTGATTTACATTTTACAAGGCCCGCTCTGCTGCTTGCTGGAGGATATTCTGCAGCAGAGGAAAGGTGAAGACAACCTTAAAAAAAATTCCAACTCAGTGAGTTCTTGCCTTAGTGTTTTTTGCCAGTGCCGTTTAGGACCCTGTAGAGACAGTCCAAAGTCATAGCCAGGAGACCCGGCTGAAAGTCCTCACACTGACACCAACAGCCTGTAAACCGTGGACAAGCCACCTAAACCCCCCTGCCTCGGTTTCCCTATCTGTCAAATGGAGGCAGTCACGGCAGTCCTCCCTCCCTCCCTCACTTGTGTTGAGCATGAGATAAGATGACGGAAATGCAAGGCTTTGAAAGTAAAGATGCTCTTAGGCTTTTAGATCCTGGGGGATGAGGTCGACACTCCTCGTCCAGGATCCCCTAGTGCAAGCTGGGGCAGGGTATGGTCCACAGGCCTGCAGCCAGCAGGAGATAGCTAGCAATGCCAGATGAGACAGCATCCAGGGTCATCCAACACAAGGCACCATCTGGAACATGTGTGGAGCTACGAGTTATCAAGCTGAACAGAGACAATGTCACGAGACGGATGACTTGAGTGCTATTCTCACCAAGGAATGTCCCCCTGATCCACCAAGAACTCCCCACCCCCTGCAGCTAGCGACTTGCAAGAAATTGGTTTTTTTCTTTTTCCTTTAACAATCACCAAAGTCATCTTCAAACTGCACAAGCTGAAAAATCAGCTCATAAAGTGAGAATATGACCAACTGTAGAATGCAAGAACTTTAAAAAAAAAATTTAGATTTTATTTGTTTTGTTTTGTTTTGAGATGACGTTTCAGTCTTGTCACCCACGCTGGAGCGCAATGGCGCTATCTTGGCTCACTGCAACCTCCACCTCCCGGGTTCAAGCAATTCTCCTGTCTCAGCCTCCTGAGTAGCTGGAATTACAGGCACCCGCCACCACACCCGGCTAATTTTTGTATTTTTAATAGACAGGGTTTTACCATGTTGTCCAGGCCGGTCTTGAACTCCTGGCCTCAAGTGATCCACCTGCCTTGGCCTCCCAAAGTGCTAGGATTACAGGCATGAGCCACCGTGCCCAGCCTACAACATTTAGGTTTTAAAAAGTTAGGTATTGCTTGCACAGGGTAAAAATTTGAAGCAGTACAAAAGGGGAAATACAGTAAGAGGTAAGTCACCCTCCTTCTCTCGACCTCTTTTCCTTCTGCCCAAGGAAGCAGAGACTGTTACCAATGTGTGTTTCCTTCCCGAAGAGCTATCTGTACCTGTAACTATGCCTTCATGTCCTGCTTATACACATGTGCACGTACAGTCTATCTTTCACATTTGTGGATTTCGTACTTGGGAATTCACCTACTCGCTAACATTTATTTGCAACCCCAAAATTAATACTCTTAGGGTTTTCCAGGTCAATCGCAAACATGCACAAAGAAATGAAAGATTTGAGTCATCCTCCATACGCGGTCCCAGCTGAGGCTGAGCAAGGTGACACCCTGCTTTCCTCTTCAGTGTCCTTTTTGAGGCCCGTTTAATGCCACATTTTTCTTATTTTCATGTTTTCTGTCAGCGATTTTGCTGTGTAAATGCCCCCCAAGCATAGCATTGAAGTGCTGTCTAGGGTCCTACACACAGAAAGGCTGTGATGTGCCCCATGGAGAAATTATTTGTGTTCAGGCGTGAGTTATAGTGTTGCTGGCCATGAGTTCAGTGTGAATGAACCAACAGTATCTATAAAATGAGGTGTCATTAAAGAGAAACACACATAAAGCGGGGTTCTGTATTGTTGGGTTGATAAAAATGTGACCAGAGGCTTGAAATCACCTAACCCTGTATTTCCCCAAGGAGCAGTGGTTCAGGATTTGCTAATTCAGTGATTGTCGTGACTTTATAGAACATAGTTACTAGAAATAACACAAATCTATTGGGTATAATTATTTTAGTTTCAAAATGGTTAACATACTGTACTATGGTACCTTGTTTTTTGTTTTATGTGGGTTCTTTCTATTACTTAACAATATGTCTTGGATATTGTTCCCTATTGGCACATAAATAACTTTCTTATTCTTTTTCATGACTGCATAATATTCCACGGAGTGAACATACCATCATTATTTAAGTGTATTCCTATGGACTTGGGGTTGTTTTGTTAATCTCTACAATGCTGGAAAGAAGATGCTGTGAAGTGCTTCTGAGTGTCTCTGTGAATCCATCTGTAGGATCAATTCCTAGTAGAGGAACAGCAGGGTCAGAAGGTGGGAGCACGTGACATCTGGATGGGTCCCCCTAGATCACCTTCCCAATAGTCTCTGAGTCTATTTGCCCCCAATGCATGGGGGCTGGAATTCCCCAGAGGAAGATTGTATCAGTTTCTGGGCCTGCTGAAACAATTGACCAAGGGCTGTGGCTTAACAGAAACTTCTTCTCTCACAGTTCTGGAGGCCAGAAGCCCAAAGTCAAGGTGCTGGCAGGGCTGGTTCCTCCTGCAGGCTGTGAGGGCAAAGCTGTTTCATGGCTCTCTCCTGGCTTCCAGTAATTGCTGTCATGGGAGTTCCTTGGCATGTGGACACATCACTCCAATCTCTGCCTCTTTCTCTACCTGGAATTCTCCCTGTGTCCAAATTTTCTTCTTCTCATAAGAACATCAGTCATCGGATTTAGGGCCCGCCCCAATGTGGTGTGACCTCATCTTATCCCAATGACATCTGCAAGACCCTGTTTCCAAATAAAATCACACACACACGTACTGGAGATGAGGACTTCAACTTCCCCTTCGAGGGGACACCATTTAACCCACGACACAGATGTTCTCGAATGTTCTGAAGGCTTTTTTTTTTTTTTTTTTTTTTGAGACGGAGTCTCGCTCTGTCACCCAGGCTGGAGAGCTGTGGCCGGATCTCAGCACACTGCAAACTCCGCCTCCCGGGTTCACGCCATTCTCCTGCCTCAGCCTCCCGAGTAGCTGGGACTACAGGCGCTGCCACCTCGCCCGGCTAGTTTTTTGTAGTTTTAGTAGAGACGGGGTTTCACCATGTTAGCCAGGATGGTCTCGATCTCCTGACCTCGTGATCCGCCCATCTCGGCCTCCCAAAGTGCTGGGATTACAGGGTTGAGCCACCGCGCCCGGCCCTGAAGGCTTTTGCATAGCAGAATCGTCAGGCTGATGGTAGAAGTCGGCGGCTCCCACTACACCCCCCACAGCTGTCTCATCCCCTGTTGCTGACACCTGGAGTCGATTGTCAGCCCTGATCAGAGAATTCCAAAGCACACTCGTTGGTAGGGGTGGGGGATTAGGGAGTGGGGGATAGGTTGGGGATATAATAAGCTATTCTCCCACATTTCTCAAACCAGGGCACCGCTTCAGGAGACTTTGCTTGCTAACTAATAACCAGTACAGTAAAGTCACACTTCTTTCTCTCTCTCTCTCTTTTTTTTTTTTTTTAGGCAAGGTCTTGCTCTGTCACCCAGGCTGGAGTACAGTACAGTGGTGCAATCATAGCTCACTGCAGCCTCAACCTCCTGGGCTTGAGCAATCCTCTTTCTTTAGCCGCCAAAGTAGCTGGGATTGCAAGCATGTGCCACCACCACACTTGGCTAATTTATGTGTGTGTGTGTTTTGCTTTTGTTTTTGTTTTTTTGTAGAGATCGGGTTTCGCTATGTTGCTTAGGCTGTTCTCCAACTCCTGGGCTCCAGCAATCCTCCGGCTTTGGCCTTCCAAAGCCCTGGGATTATAGGTGTGAGCCACCACACCCAGTCAACATTTCCCTGGAGTTCAGATTCTACAAACTAAAGTTCTGCAAAGTAAAAATCACGTACAGTCCATATAATGCTTGGAAAGGACCTTAAGAAGTTCAAAAGCCAACGATCAATTCCTTTTGTTTGTCTTTGCATTTGGGCGAGCTTTCTCGGAGGCAGCGGAGGTCAAGGTCTAGCTTGGGGTCTCTGTGTCAGCCCCTGTGCTGTGTGGCCGGGCTTTGGGATACATTTCTCCTGCGCTTAGGGAAGGACCCTCGCATGCAAGAGAAGCCCTGAGAACCTGAATTCTGCCTCATAAGAGGTAGCACAATCTCTCTAGCCCCCTTTCTCTAGCCCCAGCCTTCCCTCTTCCCTGCAGCAGAGCCTGCAAGCAAACAGATCTGAAATTGTACAATTCCCTGGGCGTGTGGGCTCAGCCTACATAGACACCCCAGCTGGGGTCTGTCAGCAAGATGAATGGTGCAGAGATGACCAGTGACCCCTAGGGACACAGCAGATGCCTCCAATTCTCTGGGCAGCTTCTAAAGGCCCCTTTTCATTTTCTATCAGTGGGGCAAAGAATTTTCTGCGGGCCAGTAGCCCCCGTAATGAGGCCTGTGTCCTCAGCCTTCCGGAGGAGGAAAATGAGGAACAGGGCTGCCAGCCTTTTTGCTAATCCAGAGAGATGAGGACCGTGACTTAGGGAAGTCTAAAAGCAGGAAAAATGAGCCCCTCCTCGGGGCTCTAGCAGAGAGGCAGAGAACCCCTGGGTCAGATCGATAAAATATGTAATGGACTGAGGAGGTTTGCTTTGGGAAATTTCCCCATCTGCTCCGTCCCATTATCCTTCCTCATGATGAGGATCCTAAGTGTTTCGCCCCATGTGAGTGACATTTCAACACCCACCCTTGCGTGAGAGGAAGTAGGGGCCCCGGGAGGTGGACTCCCCAGTAAATATCGGTTTAAGTGGAGTAAACAAAAATGTGGTGCGCCATCCCTGATTTATTGACTCACTTCTCCCAGTCAATTTCCCGCCAGGGAGCCACACGGGGCTGCAAAGCGAGAGGTGAACAGATTGGAAGCCGTGCGAAAATCTTCCGAATGATGCTCAGAAAACAGGGTGTCATCCCTGGAATACATTGCAACACCCGGATACAAATCCCCGAGCAGAATTTACTGCGGGGTGTTTACGGTGAATCCGAAGCACCAAACACACTCAGGGCTCCCAACCAGCGCTTCATCAATGTGCCAAGGCGAGGAATTTTATTAGCCAGAAGTTTCCCTGGAGGATTTAAAGGCGGTGAGGTGGGGAGGGTGGTGTGAGTCAGAGTGAGGGGAGAACAATATTTCCCGGAGGACTCCTGGGGATGAGGGAGGAGAGGAGGCAGGGAGCATCTGAGTGAGTCCTCCAGCCTTCCTAGAGCCACCCAGCAGGCCAGTGGGAGGGTGGGGAAGCCAGCCACCATTGCTGATGGGGGGAAGAGCTATTGATGGCTGAGAGCCCAGGCAAGCCTGGGAAAGGAAGGTGAGCTGACAGGTAGGAAAATAGGAGACTTCTTTTCACACGGGGAAGCAAAATGAAGGTTTTGTTATTGATTTTTTTTCAAGGCCTGTTGTTGGTTGCAATTTTATCTCTTTTAATATTTTAAGAGAAAAAATCTAACGTTGGCATTATTTTTTACTGTCATGTCATGGATGGTTTCTGACAACGTGACTCAAACAGAGCCCTGTGGGAAATGGGGAGTTACCTGGGTTGCATTTGGGGGGCTGCATCTGGATTCTGGTGCAAATGTGTTGTACCCAGCGTGGACCTGGGCAGAGAGCGTTTTACACCGTGACCTCCTGGCTCTGGGCTTGTGAAGTCCGTGGTTTGAGCCTTATCTGACTTGAGCTATTCTGAGTCTCAGAATACAAATGCAAGTCAGAGAGAGGTTGTAGAGAGAGCACGAAAACCGGAACTATGTTTTCTGGGAGTATGCACAGTAGGGGGGCAGGATATTTTAGGTGGAAAGTCTCAGAGTAATTGGTAAATTGAGGAAGCCATATTAACCTCCCCTGGAAAAGTCTGAAGGTTTAAATTTGAAATTCGATTGATTTCCCCCACCTCCCAATTTCCACAAACACCAAGGTTTTGGGTTGTATTTGTTTTGTTTTAGAATTTAGACGCCCTTGCCTTCTATGTCACAGGTTATGGAAAAAAGAAAAGGGATAAGTAAATAAATAAATTAGAGGCATTTTCGGATACTGAGAGTTTGGGGGTTGTTTTGTTTTGTTTTTGAGACAGAGTCTCATTCTTTCACCGAAGCTGGAGTGCAGTGACCCAATCTCCACTCACTGCAACCTCTGTCTCCAAGGTTCAAGCGATTCTCCTGCCCAGCCTTCCAAGTACTTGGGATTAAAGGCAAGCACCACCATGCCTGGCTAATTTTTGTAGTTTTAGTGGAGACGGGGTTTCGCCATGTTGGCCAGGCTGGTCACCAACTCCTGAACTCAAGTGATCCACCTGTCTTGGCCTTCCAAAGTGCTGGGATTATAGGCATGAGCCACCGTGCCCAGCCCTGAGAGTTTTTAAAAGAATTTAAAACTGATTACCCCATCTTTCCTTCCTTTGGTCATTCACACACTTACGGAATACTAAATAATTGAACCAATAGAGGAATGAGGAATTGTCCTCCTGTTCCACAGAACCTAGCACCCAGAAGGTCCACAGTAAATATCTGTGGACTGCCTGAGCAGCTGCCCATCGGGGTGCCAAGACTGGCCATAAGGAGGATGTCATCAAGTCCTGCGCTGCAAATTTATAGCCCAGTGACCAGAAAAAGAAAGAGCCAGAAAGAAGGGAGCAGAGAACCAGAGCTAACCAGGCAAATCCATGCTTGCAAATGAACCCCCAGCTGCCATCTTCATGCCTGCCTCTCTCCCCTTTGCCCATCATTACAGACTACCTCTCTGCCATGCCTATATCCATGCCCTTTGCTGCTGACTTTGCAGTTCTTCCATGAAAGGGATGGGATCTGTTTCTCCATATCCTGGCTTTGCGTTTACCCATGGGATGTACTTTGCCCATTGGAATGAGGTGGGCGTGATGGTGCACCTAGGCTTCAAGAGCACCCACGGCTTTGCTCTTGTTCTCTGATCTTTCTGCTGTCATCATGAGCAGAGCATGCCTGGCCAGCCCACTGTCTCAGGAGGAAGACAAGAGATGCATGGGTCAGAGCCTCTCTGGCCAAGCCCAGTCTAGCACATCCAAGCATCCAAGACTCTGCTGGCCCTCTGACCAATGAGAATAATAACTACTGTTTTTTGTTTGCTTGTTTGTTTGTTTGTTTGTTTGTTTGTTTTTGAGATGGAGTCTCGCTATGTCACCCAGGCTGGAGTGCAGTGGTGCAATCTCAGCTCACTGCAAGCTCTGCCTCCCAGGTTCATGCCATTCTCCTGCCTCAGCCTCCATCCAGAGTAGCTGGGACTACAGGTGCCCACCACCACACCCAGCTAATTTTTTGTGTTTTTAGTAGAGATGGGGTTTCACCATGTTAGCCAGGATGGTCTCGATCTCCTGACCTTGTGATCCACCCCCTTTGGCCTCCCAAAGTGCTGGGATTACAGGTGAGAGCCACCACACCCAGCCTAAATAACTACTGTTTTAAGCCACTGAGTTTTGGGGTCGTTTGTTACGCAGCAGTTTTATAGTGGTAGCTAACCAATACACCCCATTCCTGTGGATGGTTCAGTCTTCCCTGGTGCACACATCTGGCTCATCTGCACCTCCCACAACACCCCCAACCATTGTTTCTCTGCATGTGATTCTAATATTGATTCCTAAGACCCTTGAGCACCACCACTGATTTTTCAGGCCACCTATTTCCTTTGTATCAACGTTTTCATCTCCTTTGAATCTTTCTTCAGTCCATGTCACCTCTTGCATCTGGATCTGGCTTGTCCTGCCCCCATCCCCTCTTCCCTGTGCTTGGTGTTCATATCCACTCTTCCTCCCTCCAGTTCCCACTTCTCCCTGCCTCCGGGCATGGGCAGGTGCCTCCCTCCCACTGCCCTACTCCTGGAATCTCCGCTGCCACCTTTGAAGGAAGGAATTTAGAAATGCTCCGTGAAGGCATTATTCATACACTAGACATTGTCACTGTTGACAGGGTAGGTAGGTCCCCCTGTGGGCCCTGGTGACCTCCGATGCCAAGATCTCCTGGTGGAGGGAGCCGGGCTTGTGTGGAATAGACACAGCCTTGTCTGGCAGCGCGCAGCCTCTGCCAACAGCAAATTCTGTCGACCGCGACTGTTACTTGACAGCATTTGTTAACATATTAATGACAGAAAAAGGCTTTTTGGCAGAAATATCTCATCCTTGAGTCCTCCTCTCTGGAAAAAAGGAATGGGGTTCTTTGGGGAGTTAAAGTAGACATAAAAGAGCCAAGACCCCCTGGAGAGGATCCCCCGTTCTCACGCTGTCTTGGAATGTGGGTTCTCTAGGCATGACACTCATCTCTTGAGCCCCAAAGCCATGCCTTTGATTGCAAGAAACAGAGAACCACACAGGCTTGCCCAAGCAAAAGGGATGTCTCCACCAGGATCCATCAGGAAAGATGGTAAAGTTGGGTTAAGATAGCCACAAAGCGCTGAAGAAAGGGATTAGAGTCCTTTCTCCGTACCCACGGCAGATTGGTTTCAGCATCCCCCACGGATACCAAAATCTGCAGATGCTCAAATTCCTGATATAGAAGGGCATATTATTTACATGTAACCCACACACATCTTCCTGCATACATTAAATCATCTCTAGGTTACTTATAGTACCAGATACAATGTGAGTGCTTTGTAAATAGTTGTTATACTGCATTGCTTTAACAATTTGTATTATTTTATTGTTGTATTTTCTTTTTTACAATATTTTTGATCCAGGGTTGGCAGGCCCTGTGATTGGTGGGCCCGTGGTTGGTGGAGCCGTGGTTGGTGAGGCCCATGGTTGGTGGGGCCCGTGGTTGGTAGGCCCAAGGCGACCCCATGAGGAAAGAGCTAGGCATCCACACCCTGCCCTTGCTCCTTCTGTCCCTCTGAATTGCTTCTGGGCGTCCTCATTGGGTGAGCCAAGTGGGAAGCCAGAACCAGGGTAGGCCATTGATACTGTCCATGAAGATCAGCCTCCTGGGCTGAGAGTCGAAAGGAGCAGGTGGATCGCAGGGTTGGATATCTGTAGCTCTTAAGCACACCCAGCACAGCTCTTGGAACCGGGCTCCACACAGTCTGATCTGAGAAGAGGTCCTGGTAACAGCACCACCACAGACATGACAGCCTCTCACCATGCCTTTGGTCTCACCACCAAGTGTCAAATCAAGTCCTTGTTTCTTTGTTTGAATTCCAAAGAAACAGAGAATCTGATGGACAGAATTTCAGATTTGGGAACCAAAATACATACTACAAGAGGACGCTGGAGAGCCTCTGGGCTGCTTGGACCAGGCTGGCGGGTGGCACGCTTCCTTCCATGGGGGATTAGGGGATATGTATCTGGGAATGATGTATTCTCATTCATTCATTCTGCCTGAGTTTGAAATTTCCCAGGAGCGGATCCTGAAATGCTGATGCCAATGCAGGTAGTTTATTTGGGAGGTGGCCCAGGAAAGCATAGATAGGGGAGTAGAGAAATGAGGTGGAAGGGGAGGAGCCTCTAATAGAGAGTGTGTTACTGAGCCAACCACCACCAAGGCACCTGGGCTTCATCCTGCTGGGTTCAGAATTAGTGACTCAGTGTAGACCATGTCCTCAGAGTGACTCCAACTCCAGTGTGGTGTGTGGTGTGTGGATATGTATAGTTATATTTATATTGTTTTTTTGTTTTCTTTTGTTTTGTTTTATTGTGAGACAGAGTCTTGCTCTGTCTCCCAGGCTGGAGTGCAGTGGCACTATCTCGGCTCACTGCCACCTCCACCTCCCGCATTCAAGAGATTCTTCTGCCTCAGCCTCCCGAGTAGCTGGGATTACAGGCACCTACTACCATGCCTGGCTTATTTTTGTATTTTTAGTAGAGACAGGGTTTCACCATGTTGGCCAGGCTGGTCTTGAACTCCTGACCTCAGGTAATCCACCCACCTTGGCCTCCCAAAGTGCTGGGATTATAGCATGCTTGGCCTTATACTGTATTTTGATATATGCTATATTTATATTATATATATATCAGTTATATTGCACATACATATATACATATATATCAGTCATTGGCTGAGTGTTACTGAATGCAGAAAGCCATCCAGTCTCAGGTTCTTTTGGACCCCAGTGGCCAGAGAGGGCCCCCAGGCAGCTAGAAGTCAGGGCAGTGTACTACGATAGTGGTTTTTTTCTTGTTGTTTTGTTTTGAGAAAAGGTCTTACTCTGTCGTCCAGGCTGGAATGTAGTAGTGTGCCATCTTGGCTCACTGCAGCTTTCACCTCCTGGGCTCAAGTAATCCTCCCACCTCAGCCTCCTGAGTACCTAGAACAGGAGCGTGCCACCATGCCCAGCTAATTTTCTAATGTTTTATAGAGACAGGGTCTCACTATGTTGCCTAGGCTGGTCTTGAACTCCTGGCCTCAAGCAGTCCGCCCCACCTCGGCCTCCCAAAGCACTGGGACTACAGGTGTGAGCCACCGTGCCTGGCTGGTGTTTTAATGTTTCTTGGGATTTGTCTTAATTCAGGTATGGTAAGACACAGAGACACAGAAATGACAGTCATGAAAAAAGGCTTTTTACACTCACAGATCCCAGGACATGTCACATGGGGCCGCAAAAAGCAGGCCCAGGGTCAGTCCAGAGACAGAGGGGGTGGGAGGAAGTGTGTGAGAGCCTTTGTGGTGGTTTCAAAGGGAAGGCACAGGTGGGGCAGGGCAAGCAGGCTTCAGGTTGGCTGTTTGGATCATTTCAGTGGGCTCCGGGACCCAGGAGCTGCCCCTTGTTATCCAGTACCTGGCCCTGGGGTGGTCAGGGCAGGTTGGATGGGTGGCCAGAGTGTGACAGCCCCACAGAGGAGGTGGTTGGAGATGGGTTGGTTGGTTTGCAGATGAAAGCTATACTCACCGGTGAGTCATTTCCTATCTCTAGGGATTGGCTAGCCCTGGGAGGGAGGCACAGTCCCTCCAGGGTCAGAAAGACCCGAGGCATCAAAGGGTCAGAACATAGCAAAGGAAAGTGGTGGTGAGTACAAATGGTCAGGACAGAGGGGACAAAGAGGGGGCTTGAGGGGCGAGCACTGACGGCAACTGCTGCACCTTTATTCAACTACTTATTAGCAACCTGTTTAGAAAGTCCTGTCCCAGCCGGGCGCGGTGGCTCAAGCCTGTAATCCCAGCACTTTGGGAGGCCAAGACTGGTGGATCACGAGGTCAGGAGATCGAGACCATCCTGGCTAACACGGTGAAACCCCGTCTCTACTAAAAAATACGAAAAACTAGCTGGGTACGGTGGCGGGCGCCTGTAGTCCCAGCTACTCGGGAGGCTGAGGCAGGAGAATGGCGTGAACCCGGGTGGTGGAGCTTGCAGTGAGCTGAGATCCGGCCACTGCACTCCAGCTCGGGCGACAGAGCGAGACTCCGTCTCAAAAAAAAAAAAAAAAAAAAAAAAAAAAAAAAAAAAAAAAAAAAGTCCTGTCCCACATGCAGGGGAAATGGGGTAAATACTCGTTGCTGCCTTCATGGTGTGTGGCACGTGGGCGTGGGGCCTCAGCGCAGGGCAGGTAGAGCAGGAGCCCCAGTGCATGCAGACGTCATCCGCGCCCCGGAGGACAAGGAGCACGTGTTTCTGGTCCTGCATCTAGTCTGGGCACCAAGGGTTCTGCTTCCAGAGCCAGTTCTCCAAGCAGCTTGGCACACAGATTGCAGTTCCCTGTGCCAGAGCTTGGCCAGGGTGATGCCGTCCACTGGTTTCTCAGGACATGATATTTTCTGCTGAACCAACATGGCACACCCTGCATCTTCCAAGGCCATTTGGGGAACTTGTGGATCTGCACAGGAGGCCAGTTGGCAGTGAACAGAACGGGGTGCATAGAGAATCCCGATGGTGGAAGTCAGGGCACTCAGGGAAGGCTAGCGCCTCTTGGAGAAGGATGTCGACATGGGGTCTCTCAGTGTCAACCACTTTGTATTAAAAAAAACAAAACAAAAACAAACAATAACAACAACAACAAAAAATACTTCGAATGGTGGGAGCCTCCCGAGGCTCCAAACACCAACAGTCTTCAAACAAGGCAATTAATTTTTCCATTTAAATCCCATCCTCCCTGAAGCCATGAGAGTTTTCTCTTAGTAAACTCTGAACATTCACGTGGCTGGAAGTAAATCAGTTACCCGTGCTGAAAAGAAGAGACCCACACACTAAAAGGAAAACGAAAAAGAGTCGTGAGGACGTGTGAAAAATGGACCGATTTTGAGAGTCTACTTTGGAAAACAGCATCCGTTTTCAAGCATTTCCACTTCATTTCTGCGTTAATGGGTCCCTCGTTTCCAGGGTGCCATTTTCCCTTCAAAAGATGAGAGCCAGCCTGGCTAGAGACATCCCCTCTCTCTGGGGAGCAAGTTGGGGGTGTCTCTGCTTCCAGGCAGTGTGGCAAAGCACACTACAGGCCCAGCCTCGTCCAACCCCATTGCAGCATTACACAGGACAGTTGCAAACGCCTTTCTTCATTATGATTTTTTTTTCCTAGAGCTTGCTAATTAAATCATTAAAATTTTATCTTCACTTAACCATGGATAAGAAGCATTTGAAACATCTAATTAGCATGCTGCAAGAGGTGCATAGAAGCCAGGAATCTTTGCAAGTTAGATCTGTTAGGAAGGGGAGATGGATGAGGTGGGGGAGGGAAGAGGCACCAGAAAGGAGATAGCAAAAGACGATGGGGTGGCTTATTTGCAAAGGAATCTGTAACCGCTTTGCCACCTGTGATCAGAGCCACCTACCTGGTCCTGTTCCGTGCCTTTCTCATGAGCTTTGGCTGGCAGCCACAGCCAGGTTCCTACCCAGAATGGCAATCCCTGTGAGTGGGGACGGGGATGGGTGTGGGGCGGAATGCTTTTCGAATTTCAGGGCTCTCGGCTCCACATTCTAAATTGCATTTCAAATTTTACATACATTTACATGCAGGGTCTCTGAGTTCCCTGCCCTTCTCTCACTCCCAGTCAGCAAAATAAAATATCATGAAATAAAATGGAAGTAGTGCAGCTCCAAGGTCAAGCTAATATTCAGCAGGTTGCGAAAAGGGCCCCCGGTCCCTGGGGAATAGACGCTGTCAGTTCCAGAGCCTGTCTCTAGTGGCCAGCAGCATGCTAAGTGCATCCTGTGATCTCACATCATCCCACAAACACCCTGGGGTTTGTATTATCATCTCCTTAGCACGACCCACCTGCGGCTGTATTCGTTTCCTAGGGATCCCATCACCACGTACCATAAACTTGGTGGCTTAGAACAACAGACACTGGCCAGGCGTGGCGGCTCACGCCCATAATCCCAGCACTTTGGGAGGCCAAGGCAGGTGGATCACTTGAGGTCAGGATTTTGAGACCAGCCTGGACAACAGGGTGAAACCCTGTCTCTACTAAAAACACAGAAATTAGCCGGGCGTGGCGGCTTGCACTTGTAATCCCAGCTACTTGGGAGGCTGAGGCAGGAGAATCACTTGAACCTAGGAGAGGGAGGTTGCAGTGGGATTTTGCCACTGTACTGCAGCCTGGGTGACAGAGCGAGACTCCGTCTCAAAAACCAACAACAACAACAAAAAACAAAAACAAAGAAACAAAAAAATACAAAAATTAGCTGGGCGTGGTGGCAGGTGCCTGTAATCCCCGTTACTCAGGAAGCTGAGGCAGGAGAATCGCTTGAACCCGGGAGGCGGAGATTGCAGCGAGCAGAGATGGTGCCACTGCACTGCAGCCTGGGCGACAGAGCAAAGACTCTGTCTCAAAAAAAAAAAAAAAAAAAAAAAAATCCAAAAAACCAGACGCTTATTTTCTCATGGTTCTGCAGGCCAGAAGTCCAGAGTCAAGTGCCATGCTCCCTCTGAAGCCTGCAGGGAAAGACTGTCCCTTGCTTGTTCCAGCTGCTGGGAGCCGCAGACCTTCCTTAGTTTGCACCCTCATCACTCCGATCTCCACGTGACACTCTTCCTGTGTCTCCACGCCCTACTCTTCCCTAAGCCTGCCGTCTCTGTCCAAATTTCTCCTTTTCGTAAGAGTACAGTTATGTTGGATTAACGTCCATCCATCCTAATGAACTCATCTTGTTGTTGTTCTTGTTCTGAGACAGGATGTCACTCTGTGAGCCAGGCTGGAGTGCAGTGGCACGATCATAGCTCACTGCAGGCCCAAGCCCTGGGTTCAAGCAAACCTCCTGCCTCAGCCTCCCAAGTAGGTGGAACTGTAGGTGCATGCCATGTGTACCACCATGCCCAGGTAATTTTTTTTTTTTAATTGTGTAGAGATGAGGTCTCGCTGTGTTGCTAAGGCTGGTCTCAAACTCCTGGGGTCAATCGAGCCTCCCTCCTCGGCCTCCCAAAGTGCTGGGACTCCAGGCATGAGGCACGGCACCTGGCCAAATGACCTCATCTGAATTATCTCTGTAAAGACCCTGTCTCCAAGGAAGGTCTTAGAGTTAAGACTCCAACTTACCTAGTTGGGCAGAGCAATTCCACCCCATAACAAGAGCAAGGAGAGGTTTGGAAGGTAGTTCAAGGTCACACAGCTGGTAAAAATGGGAGCTGCATTTCCCGCCCAGTCTGACCTCAGCACAGGCTCTTGCTGCCTTGCTGTCAGAGGTGTGCCCTCTAGGCCTCAAGCTCAGGGGCTTCTGCCACCCCCAGGAGGGTCCCAGTCCTGGAGCCGGCCAAGACCAGTCAGCAGGAGGACATCAGGTAGGCCCAGAGCCACCCAAACCAAGCATGACAGGCGCTGGCCAGACCTGATGGACACCCAGGAGCCTGAAGCTTCAGCCTTCTCTCATGGATAGAGGTGCTACCATCTTTGTCACAGCTGTTTTGTGGAATTCCAGGGCCTGTGCAAATAAAATCTCCAAGTGCAAGAATTTCATGGGGTCCTGTCAAGGGGGCTGCCTACCCCCCGTCTCCAGGTCTACTGACTGCCTTGCTCATACCTGTCCTCACAACCGCTTTGTCCCTGGATAGGACAAAGTGGTCCTGAGATGGACAGCCAAAATTCACATAGATTTCACAAAATTCACACAGAATTCACAAAATTCACACAGGACTCATGTCCTTGTGTCCTAAGCCCTGGAAGCACCTGCCCAGGGGCCCTGGCATCACTCAGGGGTTGACGGGAAGGGAGGGGCCTGACAAGCCTTGTGGGTCCCCCACAATCAGTCCCTGCCTTCCGGGGCCGTCTCTGTCATCCCCACCCTCATCCTGCTTGGAAGGAAGCTCCAGGGTGCAAGCAGGAGAGAGGAAGCTGGAGGAGCCATGGGAAGGGGTGGTCCGGGACAGCCGGACATCCACTCTCACTCACGGCCAGCTCAGGACAAGTGGACAGTCTTTGGGACGCTCCATGCTCCACTTTCATTCCTGCTATAAATGAATGGCCCCCGGGCAAACTGGCACACTGGCCAGCTTTTCTACAGGAGGGGATTAGAGACAGGAAGGAGTTCCCATTAAACACAGCAATTATTTAAAATCCTTCTAGGCAACGTGCAGGAGACAGTATGCCAAACACTTCAGGAGACCCCAGCACCGAGCCACGACGATACTGTCAAGTTGCAGATATGGTGGGAGAAAGAACGTCCCATGTCAACACTCACAAAACACAACACACGTGGTTTGGAGCAGCAGCGACAGCAATTAACCTGATATGTTTGTTATGAGATAATGAGAGCATGCAGTTCTTTGATTTCCACTAACTGCCTGGGGAGCTTAACCCTTCCTCTGGAACGGTCTCTGGTCTCCGGGCTGGAATGTGTTATCTGATTGTAGGCCTTCTTGGCAAGCTCCCTGGTGTGCTACAATTTCAGATGCTTGGGTGATAGACTCTGATCTCAGTGAATTACTGAGATTTCTTCAAAGAGCTGGGGGAGCAGGTGAGCTGAGGGGGGAAGGAAGTGTCACCACTGGTAGATGGAGTACAGGAACAAACCCTCTGTCCATTGTAATCACCGGCCACAGTGAACCTGCAGTTTTGTCTTGGTCAGAGAAGGAGTCTGGGCAGGGAAAGGCAGGTCTGTAGGGCCCCACACAGTCCTTGGTGCAAAAACACAGGCTCTGTGCCCTTCCTCTATCCCCCAGCAGGTAAGAATTCACTTCATTCCTCCCAGGAGCCACGCATATGTGAATCCAAGGAAGTCCTGGTTAGGCCGAGCATGGTGGCTCACACCTGTAATCCCAGCACTTTGGGAGGCCGAAGCAGGAGAATCACTTGAGCCCAGGAGTTCAAGACCAGCCTGGGCAAGATAGTGAGACCCCCTATCTCTACCAAAAATAAATAAATAAATAAAATGCAAAAGTTAGCCAGGTGTGGTGGCACACATCTGTAGTCCCAGCTACTTGGGAGGCCGAGGCAGGAGAATCACTTGAACCTGGGAGGTAGAGGCTGCAGTGAGCCATGATTACGCCACTGTACTCCAGCCTGGGTGACAGAGCAAGACCCTATCTCAAAAAAAGAAAGAAAGAAAGAGAAAGTTCTGGTTAGACTTGGACTGAGCAGAGAGAAGGCAAAAGTCACTTCTGTTTCCTTGTTAGAAGGGAACATTTCAAAGAACAGAAAGCAGACAGGACTTTGTGAGGTGTGTCCTGAAATTTCTCTCGCCCGGAGCGCTCCCTGGGGCCTTATTGATGCCCTAGGCAGTTCACATTGCAGAGAATCTGAGGAGTGCTCCTAATTGGTCCTGCATGCTTCTGAGCCAGTCCACTCCATCCTCCGTGGTTACCAGCTCCTCTCTCACCATAAAACCAGAGCATATGGCTCTCGTAGCCAGAGGGGTTTCTCCGCTGACTGGGAGCTGTAACAAGCCTGCCACCTTCCCTATCAGGCTCAGTGGGTAGTGTCTGGGGTCAGAGCCCACTCTTGTGTCTTCCCCACACACAGGGTTCTGTGGGGTCTTGGCCAATGATACTCTGAAGGTCTTAGACTTGCAGCTGGAGGGGTGGTTGTCCATGCACTGGCAAGCATTCCCTGGAACTTGGTTCAAAACCTGCACCTCCTGAGTCAGAATCCACATATGCCCTTGGGACTTTCAGGTGATCCGGTGCTTCTCATGACTTGAGAAGAGCTTCTTTGGGTGTGCTGGTCCATTGTCACACTGCTAATAAAGACATGCCTGAGACTGGGTAATTTATACAGGAAAGACGTTTAATGGACCCACAGTTCCACACGGCTTGGGAGGCACAATCACGGCGGAAGGCAAGGAGGAGCAAGTCACGTCTTACATGGATGGCGGCAGGCAAAGAGAGCTTCTGCAGGCAAACTCCCCCTTATAAAACTATCAGATCTTGGCCGGCGTGGTGGCTCATGCCTGTAATCCCAGCCCTTTGGGAGGCCGAGGTGGGTGGATCACCTGAGACCAGCCTGGCCAACATGGTGAATCCCGGTCTCTACTGAAAATACAAAAAAATTAGTTGGGCGTGGTGGTGGATGCCTTTAATCCCAGCTACTTTGGGAGGCTGAGGCAGGAGAATCACTGGAACCTGGGAGGCAGAGGTTGCAGTGAGCTGAGATGGTGCCATTGCACTCCAGCCTGAGTGACAAGGGTGAAACTCTGTCTAAAAAAAGAAAAAAAAA
>NW_016803657.1:4898183-4933950 GCF_001698545.2 Rhinopithecus bieti | reverse complement strand
AGGGTGAAACTCTGTCTAAAAAAAAAAAAAAAAAAAGCCTGTCAGATCTTGTGAGACTTATTCACTATCACGAGAACAGCATGGGAAAGAGCTGCCCCCATAATTCAATTACCTCCCCCTGGGACCCTCCCATAACACGTGGGAATTCAAGATGAGATTTGGGTGGGGACACAGCCAAACCATATCACTGGGGTTCACGAACCCGAGCTAAACAGCACCCCCTACCAATGAGGGAAGAAGGGGAGGAATCTCCAGACATCCCCAATCTAAAGGAAAAGCCCCAAAAGGGGAGGCCCCTTGCTCATGGGAAAGAAATGGCTGCCTTTTGAGCTGGGCTACTTACAGGGTAAAGTGAGGCATGTACTCCACAGAATGGGTAAGAGATGACATCCTCCAGGAGAGAAAGCAAGTGTGTTGAGAACACAAGACAAAAAAAAGAGAAGCTCCTTAATCTCATGTCATCCTCCCACCGAGCTGGGATGTGCTTAAGATGCTACCCTCTGCCCTCTACTGGGCTCCATGGGAAATACAACTGGGTGGGTGGCTGGGTGGAGAAGAAAAGAGATTATCACCAGGTATGATGTGACGGCACAGCATTTCTTTTTGCTTTTCTTTTTCTTTGAGATGGAGTCACGTTGTGTCACCCAGGCTGGAGTACAATGGCTCAATTTCGGCTCACTGCAACCTCCAGATCCCGGGTTCATGCCATTCTCCTGCCTCAGCCTCCCAAGTAGCTGGGACTACAGGTGCCCGCCACCATGCCTGGCTAATTTTGTATTTTAGTAGAGACAGGGTTTCACCATGTTAGCCGGGCTGGTCTCGAACTCCTGACCTCAGGTGATCTGCCTGCCTCGGCCTCTCAAAGTGCTGGGATTACAGGCATGAGCCACTGCACCTGGCCAGCATTTCTTTTCTTTTTAATTTTTTCTTTCTTTCTTTTTTTTTCTGTAGAGATGGGGTCTCCCTATCTTGCCCAGGCTGGTCTCAAACTCCTGGGCTCAAGCGATCCTCCTGCCTTGGCCTCCCAAAGTGCTGGGATTACAGGTGTGAGCCACTACGCCCGGTCGCAGTGATAATTTCAAAAACAATAAAGACTATGATTAATCATCATAGCCAACATTTACTGAGGATAACTCTGTTCCAGGCACTCTATTCTGGGGTCTTCATTTTTTTGTTGTTGTTGTTTTGGAATTTTCTAAAATTTTAATTTTTTTATAGAGACAAGATCTCACAATGTTGCCCAGGCTGGTCTCAAACTCCTGGCCTCAAGCCATCCTCTCACCTCCCAAAGCTGTGGGTTTACAGGCGTGAATCAACAAGGCGGGCACTAAAGAACGTTTTGACTCCGTTTTGTGGCCGCTGCCAAGAGGAGAAAAGGGATTGAACAAAACTGCTTCAAGGAGAGTGATCCTGCAGCCAGGCGTGGTGGCTCACGCCTGTAATTCCAGCACTTTGGGAGGCCGAGGTGGGTGGATCGCCTGAGGTCAGGAGTTCAAACCCACATGGAGAAATCCCATCTCTACTAAAAATACAAAAATTAGCCATGTGTGGTGGCAGGTGCCTGTAATACCAGCTACTCAGGAGGCTGAGGCAGGAGAATCACTTGAATCCAGGAGGTGGAGGTTGCAGTGAGCTGAGATCATGCCACTATACTCCAGCCTGGGCAACAAAGCAAGACTCTATTTCAAAAAAATAAAGGAGAATGGTCCAAAGAGCCCCTGTGTGAATTTTGACTGTCCAGCTCATAAGCCATGAAAAATTTCCTTTTAAAAAATACAATGTTAAAAAAGGTAATTTCTCCCTCAGACTTAAAGAATATATTAATGGGCTTGGAAAGACTGATTTTTCAATGAAGAGCTCACCAAGTCAGCCAGGGAAAATAAAACACAGCAACAACAAACACACATGCCCACACACACACCCACACACACACACCAGCCTCACAAAAGCTTAAACACACAGCATCTTAATAAGGCACCAAAATGCCTACTGGTTATGTTTATGCTCTTTTTAATTGTGCTAAAATATACATAACATAAAATCTACCATTTTAATAATTTATTCTTTATTTTATTATTATTATTATTATTTCCATTTTCTAAGACACAGGGTCCTGCTCTGTCACCCAAGCTGCAGTGCAGTGATGCAATCTCTGCAACTCACTGCAGCCTTGAACTCCTGGGTTCCAGCAATCCTCCCACCTCGGCCTCCAGAGTAGCTGGGACTACAGGCATAAGCCACTGTGCCTGGCCCATTGTAACCGTTTCTAAGTGCACATTTGAGTGGCATTAAACTCATTCAGTGTTGGGCAACCATCACTACCATCCACCTCCAGAATGTTTTCATCTTCCCAAACTGAAACTCTGTCCCCATTCAACCACCTCTCATCTCCCGCTCCGTATTAGTCAGGGTTCTCCAAAGGGACAGAGCTAATGGAATATATATAAGGGGAGTTTATTAAGTGTTAACTCACACAATCCCAAGGTCCCACAATAGGCTGTCTGCAGGCTGAGGAACAAGAAGAGTCAGTCCGAGTTCCAAAACTGAAGAACTTGGCGGGCAGGAAGCATCCAGCACGGGAGAAATGGAGGCTGGGAGGCTAGGCCAGTCTCTCTTTTCACATTTTTCTGCCTGCTCTTATTCTAGCCGTGCTGGCAGCTGATTAGATGGTGCCCACTCAGATTAAGAGTGGGTCAGCCTTTCCCAGCCACTGACTCAAATGTTCATCTCTTTTGGCAACATCCTCACAGATACACCCAGGGTCGATACGTTGTATCCTTCAATCCAATCAAGTTGACACTCAGTATGAACCATGGCACCCTCCTCCCAGCTCCTGGTAACCTATTTCCTACTTTCCATCTCTATGAATTTGGTAACTCTAGGTGCCTCAGATATGTGAGTTATGTGTTTTTTAATTAGCCAAATTAAACTAAACTGTTTAGTTTTACTAAGAAGAAAAAGGCATGGTGAGGCACACATTGCAATCTCTAATTAATAAAAAATAAATCCGATTTGCAAGATGACAGATGTGGCCCACATACATATTTTTTTTTTTTTCTGGAAATGGTCCACAAACAAATTTAAAGTATAAAATGTTTTAACAAGAAAAGAAGGGAAGTAGCAAATTGCAACAGCCCAGCAGTTGTTTAAGGAAAGTTCCAGAAAGTGGGGGTGGGGGTGGGGTGGGTGGAGAAGCCAGTCCTTTCCTGCCTAAGCGGGGAAGCCCTGTGTCTACCCACTGCTTCTCCCTTGGCACAGGTGTTTATAAGCTGAGTGGCTCTCCTGTCCCAGCTGTCACAGTCCCACTGGCAGGGTAGCCAGAGGCAACAGGTTTGGGTTCTGAGCCGGGAAGTTAAGAAGCCAGGCAGGGCAACCCTGCCACCCCGATGTCAGAGGCATTTGAACCAGAGCAACTCCATCTTGAAGAGGAGCTGGGTAAAATGAGGCTGAGACCTGCTGGGCTTCATTCCCAGACGGTTAAGGCATCCTAAGTCACAGGATGAGATAGGAGGTTGGCGATAGATACAGGTACTAAAGACCTTGCTGATAAAACAGGTTGCAGTAAAGAAGCTGTCCAAAACCCGCCAAAACCAACATGGCCACCAGAGTGACCTCTGGTCATCCTCACGGCTACACTCCCACCAGCGCCGTGACAGTTTACAAATGCCATGGCAACGTCAGGAAGTTCCCCTATGTGGTCTAAAAGGGAGAGGCATGAATAATCCACCCCTCGTTTAGCATCTCATCAAGAAATAACCATAAAAACGGGCAACCAGCAGCCCTCGGGGCTGCTCTGTCTGCGGAGTAGCCATTCTTTTATTCCTTTACTTTCCTAATAAACTTGATTTCGCTTTACTCCATGGACTCGCCCAGAATTCATTCTTGCATGAGATCCAAGAACCCCCTCTTGGGGTCTGGATCGGGTCCTGTAACACAGGCTCACCTGCTCCTGTTTAACGGATACCCGCTAGGGCTCCTCCGAAGGGGCCAGCTCCAAGTCTGGGCTGGACCCTTTCCCTCTGTGATCCTGGCTTCCTGTTGCCAAAGGAAGGAACCTTCCAGAAAGGCCCTCACCCAGAGCCCCCTAAACCCTTGAAGGAGGATCCCCGATCCCTCCAACATCATGCTGTAGTTTTCTCCCTACAAACGACTCCATCGACTTCCTCTTTCTCCAGCCAGAGTTCAGGGACCTCTCCGTGGTGAGTTAAACATCAAATCCCTATAAAAGCTGCTCTGGATTCTGCCTTAGTTCTCAGCATCTGGCAAAAACATTTGCAGACCAAGGTCTGTCAGCACATCTTGCTGGGGGTTTTTGTTGTTTTTTTTTGTGTGTGTGAGTTTTCGTGATTTCTAAACTACATCATGGGGCAGAGCGGAATGGAGGGAGTCAGAGTGCCATCCTTGTAAAAAACACGAACCGTTTCAAGCACAGAGTTTGATGGAGGGTAGACGGTACGAACTTGATCCCGCAGGCCTAGTTACTTGCCTTGTGCAAGGCCCCTCACTCCCCTTCCCGCTTGGAATTGTCTTTGTCTAGGAAAAGGATTTCACTCCGGGTCTTTGAGAACACCTCTCAGGCCTGACCATGGCCTTGGGAAGAAGACTCCCAGCCTGAGGGTCTTGTTGAGAATTTTAATGTACCCTTCAGGGTCATCTTTGCCTTTCTTTCTTTCAGAAGGGGAATCAATTCTGGACAGGAGGATATCTCCCTGCCTTTGCCCTCCCTGCCTTCCCCCACATCCTTCTCTGGAAAGGAGAATGAGGATGAGAATGACCTCCCTCCGCAGGACGAGGTGGGCACGGATTTAATGAAGGATTTCACTTAATCGGGCTCAGCTGCAGGGAGGGCAGATGGGGCTGGGCAGGGGTCTGTGGTGGGGTCCGCTCTGGGGAGATGGGAGCAGGAGCATCTGCCGAGTGGAGGCAGGAGGGTCGGAGAGCTCGGGGCCCAGTCAGTTCTCAGGCGACTCCTGGGAGGATGGCTTTGATACCATCCCAGAATCTGGTTCAGAGTCAAAGCAAAGGGATGAATTTGTTAGCTGGAACACGGCCCTGAATTCTCCCCAGGAAATCCACTGAAAGAGAGATTTAACCCGCAAGAGTTCCAGCCCAACAATGAATCACCCGACTTCCCTCCCGTCTTTCGTCTTTCGCAGCCCATGTGTCGCTTTCCTACCTTGGATTAGATAAATTAATGCAGAGCATCCAGAAACACCCACGGCTCTTTGAAGTTTTCAAAGGGCCTCTGCCTACATTGTCTCCTGTGATCCCCCTGGCAGCCCCCACAGGTGAACGGGCGAGGAGGTTGGGGTGTGGTCCTCATACAAATGGAGACACAGCAGAACACTAAAGGTGAATGACTTTCCCCGGGTCCCAGCCTGAGGATCAGAGCCCAGGTCTCCCGCCTCATTTCTTGGTGGTTCTGGAGTTCAGGCAAATTCATACCGTGGTGTAGGGAGAAGCGTGAACCCGAAGGTTGGAGCCGTGTCTTAGACAAATCACTTCTTTCCCCTGGGCTGTGTCTCCTCTTCCTCTTTTTTTTTTTTTGAGATGGTCTCACTCTGTTGTCCAGGCTCACTGGGCAGTGGCAGTGGCAGTGGCACAATCTTGGCTCACTGCAACCTCCACCTCTCAGCCTCAAGTGATCCTCCCATCTCACCCTCCAGAGTAGCTAGGATGAGAATGACCTCCCTTCGCAGAACGAGGTGGGCACTCTCAGTCGGGCTCAGCCACAGGGAGGGCAGATGGGGCTGGGCAGGGGGCTGTGGTGGGGTGTAGCTAGGACTACAGGTGCATGCTACCACACACGGCTAATTTTTGTACTTTTTCTAGAGACAGGGTCTCACTGTGTTGCCCAGGCTGATCTGGAACTCCTAGGCTCAAGCAGTCCTCCTACCTCAGCTTCCTGAGTAGCTGGGACTACAGGCTCACCACTACACTTGGCCAATTTTTAAATTTGTTTATAGAGTCGGAGTCTCGCTATGTTGCCCAGGCTGGTCTAAAACTCCCGTCCTCAAGCAATCCTCCTGCCTCAGCCTCTCAAAGTTCAGAGATTATAAGCGTGAGCCAGTGCACCCAGCCTCTCCTCTTTTTTAATGGCTGGGCTGGGCTCTCTAGAACTGTGCTGTCTAACGTGGTAGCAACTAACTCCATGTGACTTTTTAAAGTTAAACTAATTTAAACTAAATAAAAATTAAAAACTAGTTCCTCAGTCCAACTAACCCCATCCAAAGTGCTCAGTAACTGCATGTGACTAATGGCTCCCATATTGGATGGCACAGAAATAACATTTCCGTCATCACAGAAAGTTCTGTTGTCCGGCAACAGGACAGGGCTGGTCAAACTGCAGCCTCAGGGCAAATGCAGTCTGCTGCCTGTTTTTGTAAATAAAGTTTGGTGGGAACAGGGACGCGCCCATTTATTTATATATTGTCTTTGGTCCCTGTCAGGCAACTAGCGCAGATCTAAGTAGCTGTGACCAAGATGATAAGGCCCAACAGACCTATTCACTGTCGGGTCCTTTACAGAAAGCATGCCAACTTCCGCTCTGGAAGATGGAAAATCTCCAGAGTTCCACCCAGACCACTCAGTGTCATTCGGAGGCCCAGAATCATCCCACACTGCAGAAATCCCGCCTCTCCCTGTCCCAGGTATTGGGATTCATGGAACACATCTGCCTGTGTGTGTGAAAGGAAATGTAGTTCTTCGTTTTTTTTTATTTTTGAGACAGGGTCTTGCTCTCTTCCCCTGGCTGGAGTGCAGTGGTGTGATCGGGGCTTACTGCAGCCTTGACCTCCTAGACTTCCGTACTCAAGTGATCCTTTTGCCTCAGCCCCACCAGTAGCTGAGACTACAACAGGTATGAGCCATCACATCTGGTTAATTTTTTTTTTAATTTTTGGTACAGGCAGAGGGTCTCACTATGTTGCCCAGGCTGGTCTGGAACTCCCAGGCTCAGGTGATCCTCCGGTCTCGGTCTCCCAAAGTACTGGGATTGCAAACATGAGCCACCATGCCCAGCCCTAATAATTTTCAATTCAGGGCCAATCTCATTTCATCTGTTCCTCTACCCACTTTAGATGAGCCTTCGATTCTTTTGAAGCAGATTTCAGTCATTCTGTCACTTAATATGTAAATATTTCAGTATGCATCTCTCAAAAACATAAGCACGATACCAGTATCACAGCTAAAGGTATTCACAATAATTCCTTAATCATATGTGCAGTATTCAAAGTTCCCTAATTTGTCTCATAGATATTTTTTCTTGTATTATTTTAAAATCTGCTTTGGGATCTAAATCAGATCCATATGTTGTGTTGGGCAGTTGGATCTCTTGGCCTTCTTAATCTATTACCCTCTCCCTCTTTTCCTTACAATTCACTTAATGAAAAAATTGGATTATTTGTCCTGTAGAGCTAGCCACAGCCTGCACAGTCTGCGATTATTATTATTATTGAGACAGGGTCTTGCCCTGTGCCCCAGGCTGGAGTGCAGTAGCACAGTCGCAGATCAATGCAGCCTCAACATTTTGGGCTCAAGTGATCCTCCCACCTCAGCCTCCAGAGTAATTGGGACTGCAGGCATATGCCAACACATGGATAATTTTTATATTTTTTGTACAGATGGAATTTTGCAATGTTGCTCAGGCTGGTCTCCAACTCCTGGCCTCAAGCAACCCACCTACCTCGGCTTCCCAAAGAGCTGGGATTACAGGCCACAGTCTGGATTTTGATGATGACATCTCCATGGTGTCATCTGACAGGTTCTTCTGTCCTCTTCATTTTCTGTAGCTCAGTAGTTGGATCTAGTGTTGATCACATTCAGTTTTTGGGGTTTGGCAAGAATATTTCATAGTGTAGTGTCCTGTCCTTCCACTGGGGGGCACAGAGTCCTTGGTTTGTGTCATTTTTAGAGGTTGTTCATGGTCTTTAATGGTCATTGCTTAGATCCGTTAGTTCATTAGGACATGTAAAATGCTGACATTCAAATTCTACATTCCTCTTCCTTAATTAGCTAGAATACTTCTATAACAAGGACCTTCTCCTTATCAACCATTTGGTCACGCTGATGTATCATTGCCATACGAAAGGTAGGATAAATGCTTAATTTTTTTTCTCTTTTACTGACCAGTTTTCAAAATAATGAGGGGGTATCCTACTATCCTCTAAAGGTGACCAGTGAGGGATTTTTTTTCTTCTTTTTTTACGAATCATGAATTCATGGACTTAAACCCATTCACTTTGTTTCAATCTATTCAACTAGTCAACCTCAAGGATGCCAAGGTGTGGAAGAGAATGTGTTGAGTCAACTCTTCCTACATCATTGACCAGCCAACTTCTGAGCACAAAAGCTGTCAGGCTGGCTGGGGCCAGAGTCCCCTCACCTTTTCACAGGCCATAGGAGAGTCTCCTCCTACAACCCACCCTGGTCAACCCAAGACTTGTTCATGTGCAGATGCATGCTTCAGAGACAGAGCAGCAGGATGCTCTAGAACCAAGCCAGGGGGTAGGAGGGGCCGGGCACCTCTCTTGCTCAAGAGTGAGACACCAGGCGGGATGCAGGGGCTCATATCTGTAGTCCCAGCCCTTTAGGAGGCTGAGGCAGGAGGATCACTTGAGGCCAGGGGTTTGAGGCTGCAGTGAGCCACGATCGCACCACTGCACTCCAGACTGGGCACCACAGGCAAGACCTCATCTCTACAAAAAATTTTAAAAATCAGCAGGGCATGGTGGTGTGCCCCTATAGTCCCAGCTACTTGGGAGGCTGAGGCGGGAGAATCATTTGAGCCCAGGAATTTGAGGCTGCAGAGAGCTGTGATTGATTGCACCACTGCACTCTAGCCTGGGAAACAGAGTGAGACCCTGTCTCTAAAAAAAAGGAGAGAGTGAGACACTTGTATTCCATTTTTCATGGTGGGGACGTCCCCTGTTGGGCTACGGTTAATGCAAGCACTGATCCTAAGCCTTAAAATGCACACACACAAACATACACATCACACACACACACACCAACGTGCACACAACTGCTGTTCATGAGGAAAAATAATTTCCAGGCTTCTGTTCCCACCTGCTCTACACACAGATGCTCTTGTATCTCATAATTGGCCAACTTATCCAGTTTGATAAGAAATAGATTTTGCTTTAGAAGACACAGCTCTGTCTACCTCTGTGTAAGTTTCCTTTTTACTCCACCCACCTCAGAACTCAGGCTGTTCCCAAGCAGTGAACTAACAGGAGAATGTCTAGTTTAAGGGGGATTTTTAATGCCATTTCCAAACCCTACAGGTACTCACCAGTATTCTGTTTATTTTATTTGCTCATTCCCTGCTCAGGACAGGATATTGAAGGTGAATTATTTATACTCCAAGAAACCAAAAGAAAGAGAGAGGGAAAAAAGCAAGAGCAAGGAAACAGTAATTTCTGTATGGCTGTTTTCAGGTTTCTGCCGATCTTACTAAAAATATTTTATCCTTACTCCGTTTTTGTACAGAAAATGTCATGTGTGTACTGCCACTGAAAAGCAACGTTACTGATTTATTTAAAATATTTATACTGAATTGCCACATTAAGATAGACACATGCATTAGCAGGAGTGATTCAGAACAATGTGCCCACGAAGTTTATTTTTGAATCAAAGTTGAGAAGGCTGTGTGTCTACAAACATCAAATGACTCATTTTTCGCTAATTACTGACACCTGCAGCCGATTCACTCTCTGCTAAAACTCAGCATTTCAGTTAATTTCTGCTCTAATTAGTGTGGTAACAAATGCATCTCCTACTTGATATAGAAATGCAAAAGGCTGCACAATGACTCTGGGGGCTTCCAACTTTCTTCCGAAAATTCTAGCAGAGAAATCTAGAAATGCCAATGGTCGGGCTTCACAGCCTGACCTAGGTGTTCAGAGGTTCCTCCGCCAAAGGGCAGGGCTGCTTAGAAGCCAGGCAATCTCTTAAGATGGGGTAGTGGAGCATGCGGGGGTTGGAGGTCAGAAAATCCTGGGCTTGCATTTCTGCCCTGCCGTTCACATGCTGTGCAACTTGGACAAATCGCTTAGCCCCTCTAAGCCGTAAGATGGAGAGAAATGATCGGTCCCGTATCACTGGGATGTTGTCCAGGCAAAGTGCTGGGAACACGGGAGGTGGTCCATCCTCACTATTCCCATGGTTAAGACTCAAGATCAGACCCACTTTCCTTCCTTCCCTCCCTCCCTCCCTCTCTTCCTTCCTTCCTTCCTTCCTTCCTTCCTTCCTTCCTCCCTCCCTCCCTCCCTTCCTCCCTTCCTCCCTTCCTCCCTTTCTTTCAATGGAGTCTCGCTCTATCGACCAGGCTAGAGTGCAGTGGTGCGAGGTATGATCTCGGCTCACTGCAGCCTCCACCTGCCAGATTCAAGCAATTCTCCTGCCTCAGCCTCCCAAGCAGCTGGGACTACAGGCACGTGCCACCACACCCAGCTAATTTTTGTATTTTTTTTTTTTTTCTTTAGTAGAGATGGGGTTTCACCCTGTTGGCCAGGCTGGTCTTGAACTGGTAAGTTCAAGCTCCCCGCCTGCCTCGGCCTCCCAAATTGCTGGGATTACAGACAGGAGCCACTGTGCCCAGGCCAGACCCTCTTTTCTCAACCCCCAAAACCACTCCTGCCAAAGTGACTCCCCCTTTGTGTTCCCCAGCCTTAGCTCCTGACAATTTCCACTGCCACTGTGTGGTCCTGGCTGGCTCCGGCCTCCAGCCAGCCCAAGATGTGGTCTTTCTCTTATCTTAAGTGGGCCTTTTTCTTTCCCACCCAAACCTCTGTATGGAGAACATACATACACACACACACACACACACACACACACACACACACACACACACACACATACACACACAGAAGGGAGGAAGGAGAAAAAAGATAAAAGATTTGATAGCCACCATGTGTCTGGCACCCAGCACGTAATGACAATGATAATGTTTTCTCTGTTGCAAGCTGCTTTGCAGAGCTCTTTATGGCCAATGACTCATTAAATCTTCATGACTCCCACGAGATACGTACTCTCATTTCCCCATTTTATGGATGAGAAAACCGAGACTTTAGAGAAAAATAGTCCAAGAAGATATAAACAGACAGGTCACAGAAGGGGACATCAGCATTGCCTTTCGGGCTTAGAAAGAGTTGCTCAGCCTCACAAACAGTCAAGGAAGTGCGAATTAATTATGGGATACTATTTTTCATCTATTAGTCTAGAAAATGAAAAGAACGGTAACTTGCAATGCCACAAGAATATGCGAAACCGGGTACTCAAATTCCTTGTTCATGAGTGTGAACTGCTTTAAACTTTACACAAATTAACCTTACAATGTCTATTAAAATTTAAAATGCATGCTCTTTGAGCAAGAAACCTCACTTTTGGGAATCTATCCTACGCAAGTAAAACTAACGACGCATGAAAAACATAGAGGTGGATATGTATTGTAGCACTGTTTGGGACAAGGAAAATGAATGATTCTTTTTTTTTTTTTCTTTTTCGAGACAGAGTCTCGCTCTGTTGCACAGGCTGGAGTGCAGTGGCACGATCTCAGCTCACTGCAACCTCTGCCTCCCAGATTCAAGCAATTCTCCTGCCTCTATCTCCCGAGTAGCTGGGATTATAGGCGCACGACACTACACCTGGCTAATTTTTGTATTTTTAATAAAGACAGGGTTTTACCATGTTAGTCAGGCTGGTCTTGAACTCCTGACCTCAGGTGATCCTCCCACCTCAACCTCCCAAAGTGCTGGGATTACAGGCGTGAGCCACTGTGCCTGGCCGGGAAATGAATGAGTTTTACTGCATGGTTTGTAGTGGAGGAAAAAGCAACAACCAAGGATGGTACAGTATTGTTTGGAGTGGGGGAAAATAGAAACAAATAAAGTAAATTTTCATCTATAGAGTAGCTGGATTCATATAGACATACCCATATTATAGAATACTATGTAGCAGTTTAAAATAATGAATTGAAACTCTACTGCTGGATTGCTGAGTGAAAAATCAACCCAACCTGCTCCTTGAAACATGTCACAAGTAGAACAACGCTTTTGAATAATGAGATACCATGTTTCATTGTATTGGGGGGGAAATACCAAACTGCATTCCCAACCCATTCAAACACCCTCAGCAATTTCCAAAAATTACTAAAGTTGTCTCCAACCCCCGAATGACAATCCACCAAGCATTTTTGCATAGCATTGAGCATTTAAAACACCAATACCGAGTGGGGCAGATAGCTTGAGCTCAGGAGTTCGAGACCAGAAGACTGAGCAACATGGACAAACCCTGTCTCTACAAAAAAAAAAAAAAAACAAAATAATTAGCTGGGTGTGGCGGTGCACACCTGTAGTCCCAGCTACTTGAGAGGCTGAGGTGGGAGGATCCTTGAGACCAGGGAGGTCGAGGCTGCAGTGAGCTGTGATTGTGCCACTGCACTTCAGCCTGGTTGACAGAGTGAGACCCTGTCTCAAACAAAACAAAAAACAAAAAAAAGACAAAAACAGAGAACCCCAATAACCTAATTAAATGATTAGGTTATTAATAATTAATTAGCAACAATTAATTAATAATTATTTATTAATGACTAATTAATAATTAATTCATAATAATTAATTAGTAAATGATTAAATAATTAAATAGCCCGGGATGAACACAATAGAGGGCACGTGTGTCTGCACTCATTGGGAATGTTTTCTTCCTCACCTGTAATAAGTGAACTCCGTGACATAAGCAAATGGGGAAAGATACCACGATGCATGCAAGTAAGGCTTAGCAAAGTGAAATAAACAAGGGGACTTTTAATAATGGTGGTTTCCTGATTGGAGCGTTATCTGACTCAGGGGACAGCCCCACTAGTCCCCTATCTCTCTGACTCCTGGCCCACCCAGGTGCTTCCCCCTGCAGCCCTGCGTGGGCTGCCTCCTGTTTTCAGAGGTCAGTGAGTGTAAACTCCTTTCTTCCTGGCAGTCATTCCCGTGTCTGCAAAGTCTTAGCATTTCAGATTAAAGCAATTCCCAGGTGTGTGAATTTGTGGGGCAGAGTCTTGGCCGGGGTGGGGAGAGATGGGAGATGTGTGTCATCCTTCCTGGCACTCACAGGGCCATGGGAACAAGAGGCTTGGAAAGGAGCAAGTGGAGCACAGTGCGGTGGGGACTGCAACAGGGAAGGGGCAGCTGCAGGAGCCCTGGGGGCCTAGAGGAGCCACAGCCCCTCGCTGCAGGCCAGAGTGAGGTCTGAGGGCTTCTCAGAGAAGTGAGGTTGCAAGTACATGGTGGGGAAGGTGCAGACGTCTGTCAAGGGCACCCACAAAGGTGATGCAGGAGGAAGCATTGTGGTTGGGAGACCAGGGCTGGTCCAGAGACTGGCCAGTGAGACTAGGAAAGGCTTCTGATATCCACAGGGCCTGGTTGTGGTAATCCTGATGAAACCTGCTAGGCTGTGTGAACCCTGCCCATTAGGCAAAAGGAGCCACTCAAGAAGATCCCGCCCAGCTGATGCCAGTTTCAGCTGAATCTGGTCTGTGGCTGGTGCAGATTGGGAGAAATCAATGCCTCACTCAGTTTTTTTGTCGGGATCAATGGACGGCTGCTGCTTGCAGGTGTTGCATCTGGGATAAAGTGAAGGGACAAGTTTGGAGCCAGGGCTTGGTGGCTGAAATGTGTGTGTGTTGGGAGAGCAATGAGCCAGGAAGCTCCCCTGGTCCTGGCTTGGAAGGTGGGTGGGTGTTGGAGCATTTCATGAGCAGGGCCACAAGGTCAGCACTGGGTTTGGGAATAGACACTCCTTGTAAGAATAAGGGAGATCGTGGCCTGGTGCAGTGGCTCACGCCTGTAATCCCAACACTTTGGGAGGCCAAGGCACAAGAATTGCTTGAGCCCAGGGTTCAACTCCAGCCTGGGTGAGACGGTTTGCATCTGTGTTCCCACCCAAATCTCGTGCTGAATTGTTAGCGCCAATGCTGCAGGTGGGGCCTGATGGGAGGTGATTGGATCATGGGAGAGGACTTCTCCCTTGCTGTTCTCGTGATACTGAGTGAGTTCTCACGAGATCTGGTTGTTTATGTAGCATCTCCCACTCTTTCTCTTCCTCCTCCTCTGGCCCCGTAAGACATGTTTGCTTCGCCCTTGCCTTCCACCATGATTGTGAGTTTCCTGAGGCCTTCCCCAGCCATGCTTCCTGTATAGTCTGTGGAACGGTGAGTCAATTAAACCTCTTTTATTTATAAATTACCCAATCTCAGGTAGTTCTTTATAGCAATGCAAGAACAGACTAATACACTAGGAAACATAGCAAGACCGCTACATCTCTACAAAATAACAACAACAACAACAAATTAGCTGGGCATGGTGGTGCATGCCTATAGTTCCAACTACTCAGGAGGCTGAGGCAGGAGGATTGCTTGAGCCCAGGGGGTTAAGGCTGCAGTGAGCTATAATTGAGTCACTGCACTCCAGCCTGGGTGACAGAGTGAGACCCTGTCTCAAAACAACAAAAAGGCCAGGTGCGGTGGCTCATGCCTGGAATCCCAGCACTTTGGGAGGCCGAGGTGGGCAGATCACCTGAGGTCAGGAGTTCAAGACCAGCCTGGCCAACGTAGTGAAACCTGTCTCCACTATTAATACAAAAATCAGCCGGGCTTGGTGGCAGGGAACTGTAATGTCAGCTACCTGGGAGGCTGAGGAAGGAGAATCACTTGAACCTGGGTGGCAGAGGTTGCAGTGAGCTGAGATCGTGCCACTGCACTCCAGCCTGGGCAACAAAGTGAGACTGTCAAAAAAAAAAAAAAAAAAATGCCGTGCATGGTGGCTCATATCTGTAATCCCAGCACTTTGGGAGGCCGAGGTGGGTGGATCACCTGAGGTCAGGAGTTGGAGACCAGCCTGGTCAACATGGTGAAACCACGTCTCTATTAAAAATACAAAAATTACCCGGGCATGGTGGCGGGCACCTGTAATCCCAGCTACTTGGGAGGCTGAGGCAGGAGAATTGCTTGAACCCGGGAGGCACAGGTTGCAGTGAGCCAAGATTGTGCCATTGCACTCCAGCCTGGGTGACAAGAGCAAAACTCCATCTCAGCAAAAGCATCCTGAAATAAGGGAAAGCTTGAAGTCACCCATGCTGTATTCTCACCAATGTAGGTCAACCTCATCAAACAACTCACTTCCTGTCTCTCCAGTTCTGTCTTCCTGTCTTCTTTTTTCTCCTTTTCTCCTCCCTAAAATATGTTTTGAGCATCAAATATTGGGTAGCCTACACATGACATTAAGGAGAACCTGGCAACAATTGTAGGTGACATAACATTCATGAATGAGATCCTTGGTTTTAACTTTACTACTCAGAATGTGAATCTATTTCTCCAAAACTAGGGTAGAATCCTAAATAGAGGCACATGTGAGAGAGAAAGCTCTAGGCTGGGTGCAGTGGCTCACGCCTGTCATCCCAGCACTTTGGGAGGCCGAGGTAGGAGGATCACTTAAGCCCAGGAGTTTGAGACCAGCCTGGGAAAGATGACCAAACCCAGTCTCTACCAAAAAAAAAAAAATTTTAGAAAACAAAAATTAGCCAGGTGTGGACACATGCACCTGTAGTCTCAGCTACTTGGGAGGCTGAGGCAGGAGAATCGCTTGAGGCCAGGAGGCAGAGGTTGTAGCGAGCCGAGATGGTGCCACTGCACTCCAGCCTGGGCAACAGAGCAGGACCCTATCTCAAAAAATAAAAAAATTAAAAAAAAAAGTCTACCCATATGAGTTAAGCAACCTCATGAAGATATCCTTTCTGAGCTTGTTTTCCCAGCTCTAAAATACAATACAAACTATCCCGCGGGGTGTATTAGGGCCCAGTGAAATTACTCTGCTAGGGCTATTATTGCTTTTCTTCTTATAGCCGCTCTTATTTTTGACTTTGGAGGTATCAAATATTCAGCCCATGCCAGAGTGAGGATCTCCTTTTCACCTTCTGTCTAAATTGTGCCTTGAATCTGTTTCACGCTGGGTGCGAACTGGGTGAGACTCTTTTTGTAGAACCCAAACCCTGGCAACCCCACAACACCTGACCTCGAGCTGGTTTCCATAGCCTGAATCCTTCCTCTCTAATTTGCAAACAACTTTCTTAGTAAATGATTACAAAGCAGAATGCAATCCCTTCTATAAGAGATATGACTCAGAACAAATTGTAGCCGCATTTTCCTCCTCATTTTCTCCTGCGTGGTACGTGCTGCATCATCTTAAAGATCTCTTTGTTTGACAGTCAAGTGAATTAGTGTAGACAAGTGTGATATTTCTTCTCTTGTAGTAATTATTTCCTCTTATAATTTCTGAGTTGTATCATAGCTTCTAACATCGTCCCCCAGCCCTTAAACATAAAGATATCCCCTGGACGCCACTAGCAATGTTACATGCAAAATGAATGACATCAGCAGAATAGAACAGACTTGTAGAAAGATCTAGGAAGAAAGCAAATAAGAAGATCATAGGAAAAGCTTATAGAAAGATCAGCTAAGGGCTGAGACGGGCGGATCACAAGGTCAGGAGATCGAGACCATCCTAGCCAACATGGCGAAACCCGTCTCTCTTAAAAATACAAAAATTTAGCTGGTCGTGGTTGCGCGCCTGTAGTCCCAGCTACTCAGGAGGCTGAGGCAGGAGAATCGCTGGAACCTGGGAGGCGGAGGTTGCAGAGAGCAGAGATCACGCCACTGCACTCCAGCCTGGCGACAGAGCAAGACTCCGTCTCAAAAAAAAAAAAAAAAAAAAAAAGAAAATCATCTAAGCAGGAAGAACATTGCTTTGCAAGAAAAATACCTACTTACTCATTTAACAACAGTTCCAAACAAAAGCAGCGTGTTCATCAAGGCAGCTTGCATCATCTCTAATTATAATTTTTAGTGGTGGTAACCTGATGATTACATTCACAATGTTTGTTTATCAAAAGGTCTGAGGGGCCACCAAGGAACTCTTTCAGCAGTGCTCTGTACACTAATGAAGTTGCAAAGCTCTCAAATGCAGAGAGGACATAAAAGTCATGGCAATAAAAGAGCTTAAACTCCCCGAGCCCGAAGTGCTTGCCTACTCCATCACCGGCCATCAATAGGTACTTTGCTCTGAGAACATCAGGTGGTGTTAGCAACCTGTGGATTTGATGGAGGTGAGCCCAAAAGCTAGGAAGTCACTGATGGGCCAGGGCTAGAGTCACAGGTGATGGTGAGACCCAGGCTACTCAAAGTATGGTCCCCAGACCAGTTGCCTGGCGTCACCTGGGAGCTTGTGAGAGGTGCAGAATGAGGCCACCCAGACCTGTAGTATCAGAAACTGCTAAGGGCGTGGTGGCTCACATCTGTAATCCCAGCACTTTGGGAGGCCAGGGTGGGCAGATCACTTGAGGTCAGGAGTTCGAGACCAGCTTGGCCAACATGGTGAAACCCCATTTCTACTAAAAATACAAAAAGCAGCCAGGTGTGGTGGCACACACTTGTAGTTCTAGCTACTTAGGAGGCTGAAACAGGAGAATCGCTTGAACCCGAGAGGCAGAGGTTTCAGTGAGCCAAGATGGCACCACTGTACTCCAGCCTTGGTGCCAGAGTAAGACTCCATTTCAAAAAAAGAAAAAACTGCCAATGCACAGGTGACCCATGTGCTCATTTATGTTTGAGAAGCAGAGGTTTAGGAAACAGCTTTTGGAGAAATCAAACCAAGAGAGGGGTAGGAATTGTAAGAGGTGGCCCTGGAATGTGAGGCTGTGACCAGCATGACCTTTTCTTAGCTCATTGTACCTGCAATTAAACCTTTTGTCCAAACAAGATCTTATTCTGAGGTTCCAAGTAGATATGAATTTGGGAGAGGACAGCATTTAACCCAGTGCAGAGGAGACTTGCAAGAACCACAGACAGGGCATAGGGAATCCTGAGTTCAGCTCCTGGCTGGGGCTACTCCAGGGGGTTCTGCTTCCATGTGCATTTTAAAAAAATGGTCATTGAAATCCTTTTTTTTTGAGACAGAGTCTTGCTTTGTCACCCAGGCTAGAGTGCAGTGGCGTGATCTCGGCTCACTGCAATCTCTACCTCCCGAGTTCAAGCGATTCTCCTGCCTCAGCCTCCAGAGTAGCTGAAATTATAGGTGTGTTCCATGTCTGGCTAATTTTTGTGCATTTAGTAGAAACGATGTTTCACCATGTTGGTCAAGCTAGTCTCGAACTCCTGACCTTGTGATCCACCCGCCTCGGCCCCCCTCAAAGTGCTGGGATTACAGGCGTGAGCCACCGTGCCTGGCCGGTCATTGAAATCTTTTACATGCTAAAGTGGCAGAGAACACACTGAGGACAGATGAAAAGGCAGCTGATGAGAAGGGACTGAAATTCCACTCTCCTTGAGCATGCAGACTTCTCTGACCTGGTCCCTGGGAGAGGCCCCAAGCCTCTCTACTCCCATCTCCTTGTATTTAAAACCCAGCTAATAACTTGGAACTCCCTTGCAGGAATAGTGGAAAGAACTGGTGTTTAAAATAAAATGATTCTCAACAGTGTTGCAAATGCGAGTTGCCTCAGGAATACTAACTAGGAGGGAAACTATCAAGATTCCTCCGATTCTAAATCTGGCAAGAGAAAGGGGGGGGGGGGCATGGGGAGAATGAGCTATTTTTAATTCCTGGCCAAGAAATGATTTTTTTAAAATCCACACTAATATTATGAGCTCAGCCTGTTCGAACAATGAATTCTGTTTCCATAATTGTCTTGTCCACAGTAACCACCGTAGAAAGAACAAGAATCATAGTGATTCCTAATGTAAATCTGCCTGGTTTCTCGGTGGCAGAGGAGGGTGGGCTGCTTTCAGAGCTCTGGGAGAGCCCCGAAGGAGGGGGCACAGTGGCCTCTGCTGGGGTCAAGCCATATGATTCGTAATTAATATTTAACACTGGTTTTAAAAACAAGTGACATGCCCCTTAATCAGCACATATTATCTAAGGTCAGAAACAGAAGAAATGCATTTATTGATTGATTTGCTTTCTCCACCCCCCCCCCCCCCGCCCATGCCTCTGTGTATATGTTAATCAATATTGCCTACAATGTCCAGATTTTTTTTAAAAGGTCTAGATGCAACTGCAAACACAGCCAGTTCTCTGCTTTCCCTCTGTGCCACAGCCGGAATTTCCTGCCACAGCAGGAAATTCACTTGTTCAAGGAGCTGGCTTCAGCCCCCTTCTGCCACCAGACCCACTCCAAAACAGATTCACTATTCACGGGAGAAGAGGACCATAGAAATTCAGTATGTAGTTTCACATGGGTTATTTTATTTTTTTTAGAAATGTTCAAAACACAGAAAAGTGCAGAGAATAACAGAACACGTTCCCAGGTTCTCACCACCCAAAATTGACAAATGCCAACATTTTCTGTCTTTGGGTTTTGTTTTGTTTTGAGACAGGGTCTCGTTCTGTCACTCAGGCTGGAGTGCAGCGGTGTGATCACAGCTCACGGCAACATGGGTCTCCTGGGCTCAAGCAATCCTCCCAAGTAGCTGGGACCACAGGTGCACACCACCATGCCCGGCTAAGTTTTTTTTTGGCGGTTTTTTTTTTTTGTTTTTTTTCTTCCTTTGTAGAGATAGGGTCTTCTTTGTTGCTCAGGCTGGTCTTAAACTCCGGGGCTCAAGTGGTCCTCCTGCCTCAGCCTCCCAAAGTGCTGGGATTACAGGCAGGAGCCACCACACCCAGCATTTCATATATTTATATTTACAAAAATATAAAGTGGGCCAGACTCAGTGGCTCACACCTGTAATCCCAACACTTTGGGAGGCCGAGGCAGGTGGATCACGAGGTCAAGAGATCGAGACCATCCTGGCCAACATGGTGAAACCCCATCTCTACTAAAAATACAAAAATTAGGTGGGCGTGGTGGTGCGTGCCTGTAGTCCCAGCTACTCAGGAGGCTGACGCAGGAGAATCGCTGGAACTGAGGAGGTGGAGGTTGCAGTGAGCTGAGATTGCACCACTGCATTCCAGCCTGGCAATGCAGCGAGACTCCATCTCAAAATAAATAGAAAATAAATAAATAATATATATATATATATAGTGAACAAAACATCACAGATCAAGTGAAGTCCCTTTCAGCCCCACATGCAACGTCAGCCCCTCTCCCCTCTCTCGAGTCGGGGATGTGTCTCTTCCCTCTTATAGGTGTACCCATGAACAATCTGTAATATTGTTATAATATAGTTTGGGCTGCTTTGAGGTTCCTAGAACTTGTTTTGTGTCACTCGACCTTGAAATTTTTTATAATTACCTGTGTTATCGATGCACATCTCATCTATCCATTTCAATTGCCTGTAGAAGTCTATCTTATGAATGCACCACATCTGGTCCACCTTCCCCCATTGATGGACATGGAGTTGTCTCCCACTGTTTCCCATTTACAAACCATGAGTCTGCCATGCGTGTCTCCTGGTCTACATGTACCCATGGAATTTCTGGGTCATGGGGGCACACAGGTTCAACTTCACCGGGTACTGCCCAGTTGCTCCAAGGCCGGATCAACCTGCATTTGCATCAGCAGGGCATGAGCGCTCCCTCTGCCCCACATACTCTCCAGCATCTACTATGGGCCAGCTTTTCTTCCTGATTGGAAACCATCTGACAGGTGATGGAGAGGAACGGGTCCACACGGCTGTTTTCACATCACCACTCTGTGGCTTTCTCTGCTGGGGCTACTTAAATGCAGCAAAGGGGACACAACCCAGAACAGACACTGGACGTGAGAAATCTGAAACTGGAGCGTCTATGTTGTTCCAAAGGGTGGGTCTCCAGAGAGCTCACCACCAAGACTGCAGCCCCCACCACCCATGTGTCATGTCAGTCGAGCAGAGTGACACCAAGTAAGTACTTTGAAAATGAGCTATGGGTCTGGGAGGACCTGGGTCCTCGTGTTGGTTCAAGACTTTCCTTAGACAACTGACTTCACTCTGGTAACCTCAGTTCCCTCAGCAGTCAAAGAAGGACAAAGATCTCAATCATGTAAGAGTAAAAGATGCAGTTATCTATGCAGGGCTCGGCACATCATTTGGTATAGAGTGCTGAGAAAGACTAGTATTTTTGAGACGGGCCCTTCCTCTGTTGCCCAGGCTGTAGTACAGTGGCCCAATCATGGCTGACTGCAGCCTCAACCTCCTGGACTCAGGTGATCCTCCAACCTCAGCCTCCTGAGGCTGGGACCACAGGCAATGAGATCCTTGGCTACATGTTTTTATGTTTTGTAGCAGTGGGGTTTCACTACGTTGCCCAGGCTGGACGTGAGCTCCTGGACTTGAGTGATCCTCCTGTGTCAGGCTCCCAAAGTGCTGCAATTACAGGCATGAGGTACCACATCCAGTTTTATTAATAATAATAATAATACAGTGAAATGACTCAGAGTCTGGGTTCTGGAATCGGACTGTTTGGGTTACTTTCCTGGCTTTGGCCTCTTGCTTATTGTGTGTGTATCTTAGTTGTCTCATCTGCAAAATGGGGATGCAATGAATACCAACTTTTGTGAAAATCAAGTGTGATTGTGCATATAAAGGTCTTAGAACAGGGCATTATCCAGGACCGGGCGCGGTGGCTCAGGCCTGTAATCCTAGCACTTTGGGAGGCCGAGGCAGGTGGATCACGAGGTCAGGAGATCGAGACCATCCTGGCTAACACAGTGAAACCCTGTCTCTACTAAAAATACAAAAAAATTAGCCGGGCGTGGTGGCAGGCGCCTGTAGTCCCAACTACTCAGGAGGCTGAGGCAGGAGAATGGCGTGAACCCGGGAGGCGGAGCTTGCAGTGAGCCAAGATTGCGCCACTGCACTCCAGCCTGCGCGACAGAGCGAAAGAAAAAGAAAGTATGATCCATAGCAAGTGCTCAATTGCTTACATTCCTAACAGAGCAGATTATGGATGGCAGAGCTGTACCTTGTGATTGAACAGAATCTGATCAGGAACCTTGGCCTGGAAGCTCAGCAGACTGAACGTTTCACAGTGTGATGCAGCTCATTTGAAGTCATCCAGACCACAAGAGCTCCTTTCTCCTGACCTTTGACGTTGGCTGGTGGCTGGTGCGCACCTTGGGGAGTGCCCCCGAGGACCCAGAGGCTCTCCTTCCTCCCTCTGCTTGCCGCTGTGCCATCAGGGAGGTCTGGCCTCCAAAGGCCTGGCCAGATCCTGGGAGAAAGAAAAAAAAAAAAGACACAAAACGAGTGAGGGGAGTGCCTCATGCATGAGCACAGGAAGAAAACAAATCGGACCGGCTCTGTAGCAGAAATGTCGGCAGGAAGCAACATGAATTCTCCCCTCTTCTGAGATTTCCCCTGCCAGCATTCTGAGTGATGATAAATCACTCATTTCTGGCACGGTTCATTTTTCAAAGCATTTTTATAAGAAGCATCCAGCCGTCACATTTCAAACATAATTCAAATGGGGGGGAGGGGGGGGAATCCTGCAATGTTTGTTATTAATTAAACAGGATTACAGGACCGACTTGGTAGAAATGGGCAGAGGAAATGCAGGCGTCGTCCCAAATTCCTTACACCCAGCCTGCCAGGCCTTCCTGGGAGGGGTTTCCAGATGAGACTCCTTTTGCCATAAATCCAAATATCTATTCGTGCTCATCTGCGTTTTGATGCTGGAATTAGATGCTTCATGTGTGCGGATGTCGGAATATTTATTGATAGTTAAAATTTCATGTCCCCTGGATTGATGTTTGTGCATCAGGACAAATGACTAGTGTCTTGCCGGTAGTTTGAACAGGTGTAGGGTAAAGATTATTTAACACGGAGTTCTGCTTTCTGTCTTTAGATTCTCCAGGAAACGAGAAATCGAATCTCCGGGGACTATCCAGGTGGGGAATGGAAATAAATGATAAACATACAAATACATCAGTTCTGTTTCCTATTGGTTGAGAGCGGGCTTTTTCTTTTATGATCTTGTTACTATTCCAGATTTATGAATTCTAAAAAATTTAGAGACTATTTGAAATATTTAAATACATTTTAAAACCTGTGCGTGGGAAATGGAGCTATAACCTGACAAGATCCAAAATGTCTTTCACAAGCCCATGCCCTGCTCCAGGAGGGCTCCACCGTTCGGGGCCCAGGCTCCATCAGAGCAGCAGGAGCTGCAGAACTACAGCTGGATCGGAGGATGGACCTACTCCACCCTGGGCTGTCACTGGGGGACCCAGTGTTATCCCAGAGGAACTGCTACCCGGACCACTGTCCTTGAGTATGTCTGCAAGAATGCCACAAAAATCACTAGATGTGGCTGATGCCAGCCCTGTTCATTAAAAGGTGCCCACCCCATCTCTACTAAAAATAAAAAAATAAAAAAACCAGGTGTGGTGGCAGGTGCTTGTAGTCGCAGCTACTCGGAAGGCTGAGGCAAGAGAATGGTGGGAACCCGGGAGGCGGAGGTTGCACTGAGCTGAGATCACGCCACTGCACTCCAGTCTGGGGGACAGAGCAAGACTCTGTCTCAAAAAAAAAAAAAAAAAAAAGTAGGTGCCCAGCCCAGGACAGTATCTTGCTCATAGCTCACAAATGGATCCATCTTTCCTTGGTCCTCCCAAAGGGCAGGAACCCGTCTACCTTCGGGGTCAGACAGGGTGTGATCGGGAGTGTGTCGCCTGTAGAGAATTTTAAAACAATAACACCACCTCAAAGTCAATCTGCTCTTCATTCTCACCACGTGCGATTCTACATGATGCCAGGGATAACATATGTCTCCCCCTCAATCTCTTTGTTGGCCTAATTTCTAGACAATTGCCACAGTTACTGTTGAGTTTTAATAATATCGCTTCAGATTAGCACATTGAATGACTTGTCCTCTAAACAAATAGTCTTCAATGTGGAGGTTAATTTGGAGAAGTCCCCGTGGTAGAGTCACCCCCAGCACTCGGAGCCAGCAGCACATGTTCATGTGAAGAGGAAGTCTGCCAAGATTCTGAATCACTAGGGCTCACTTGGTGTGGAGTTCAGGTCCCCATCCCCTGTGGCATTGCATATTACATATTAACTGTGTTTAGTAGATTCAAAATAAACGATAGCACAGTCATTATGAAGACAAAGAGAATTTGAATTACTTTCATTCTGCCTTTCCTTGTGACCATTTGGAGTTTTAATTTTATAATGAAAACAGCAAAACGAACTGAGACATGTCATGTTTTGTTCCATCCGTGCAAATATTAGTGTATACAAGAGATATTTTACTGAATTCAAACAGTAACTGTTGCATGATGGTGACAGAAAATAATTTTGTCTGTCGAGGAGAGGCATATTAGAAATGATGGGCTTCAGGTGTCTATTTTGCCTGGCGTATCACTGTCTCCCAGCATGACGTTCAGTTCTATAAGCATTTACCAGGTCAGGACCCTGAGGGCACAGCAGGGACTGCAACAGACATTTTCAAACCATGTGTTCCACAGTTAATTATTTGAATGTAAATGTCATAAATGCTATAAGAATAACGTAGGAAGTTGCTATATTGTCTATTTCTGCATAACAAATTGCTAGAAAACTTAATGGCTTAAAAAAAATACACGTTTATTATGTCAGTTTCTTTGGGCCAGGAATTTGCAAGTGATTTAGCTGAGTGGTTCTGGCTCAGGGACTCTCCTGAGGATACAGTCAAGATGCTGGCCAGGGCTGCGTCATCCAGAGGCTCAACTGAGACTGGAGGATCCAATTCCAAATTCACTCACATGGCTGTGGGTAGGAGGCCTCAGTTCCTCACCATGGAGGTTTCCCCGAAGGACTGCTTGAGTGTCCTCACAACGTGGCGGCCGGCTTCTCCCAGAGCAAGTGATCCAAGAGAGAACACGAAGTCACACAATGCCTTTTATGATCTAGCTTCAGAAGACACACCTTGTCACTTCTATTTATTAGAAGTTTATTAGAAGTATTCTATTTATTAGAAGTTCCTAAGTCCAGCCCCACGTAAGGAGAGGTGAATTGGGTTCCATTTTGGAGACAGGAATGTCAACAAATTCATGTAATTTTAAATTTATTGCCTATCTGTAGATTCATTTGAGATAAGGTCTGGCTCTGTCACCCAGGCTAGAGTGTATGCAATATTGGCTCACTGCAACCTCCCACCTTCTGGACTCAAGTCATTTTCCTACCTCAGCCTCCCAAGTAGCTGGGGCTACAGGCATGCACCACCACACCTGGCTACTTTTTGTATATTTTGTAGAGATGAGATTTTGCCATGTTGTCCAGGCTGGTCTCAAACTCCTGGGCTCAAATGATCTGCCCACCTCAGCCTCCCAAAGTGCTGAGATTACAGGCATGAGCCACCATGCCTGGCCAACACTAACACTTTTCTTTCTTTTTTTTTTTTTTTAAGAGATGGGGTCTTGCTCTGTCACCCAGGCTGGAATGCAGTGGCGCAATCACAGCTCAAAGCAGCCTCCAACTTGCAGGCTCAAGGGATCCTTCTGCCTCAGGCTCCTGAGTAGCTGGGACCACAGGCCTGTGCCACCACACCCAGTGAATTTTTTTTTTTTTTTGGGGGGGACAGGGCTCTCACTATCTTGCCCAGGCTGATCTTGAACTCCTGGTTTCAAGCAGTCCTCCCACCTAAGTGTCCTAGGGGATTCTAGCTCTGAAGTATCAAGGGGAACTAGGCAGGTAAAGGAGGAGGAAACTGTATGGGCAGGGGAAACAGTATGCTTCGAGGCCATGGAGTGGACAGGAGCAGCGCTGCTGCAGTGCAGACAGCAGAGAGGAAAGTGGCCACCGACTCAGACAGGCAGGGCTGGGATCATGTCATGGTGAGGAGTTGGGGTTTTATCCTAATGGTGAGAGGAGGGCGTGCAGCAGGGGCTTGCCAGGATCTAATCTGCATTATTCCGGACATCTATGGCAATCCTATGGAGAACAAATCAGAGGGCGGCAGGAATAGATGGGAAAAGAACTCATTGGAACACAGTTACCCTAGTCCACACTGCAGGGATGATGGCCTGGACTAGGGAATGGCAGGGGGACTAGAAATAGCCACCTGGGCTAGGCACGGTGGCTTATATAATCCCAGCACTTTAGGAGGCTGAGACGGGTGGATCACTTGAGGTCAGGAGTTCCAGACCAGCCTGGCCAACATGGTGAGACCCTGTCTCTACTAAATATATAGAAATTAGCAGAGTGACCCGGCACGGTGGCTCACGCTTGTAATCCCAGCACTTTGGGAGGCCGAGGTGGGTGGATCATGAGGTCAGGAGATCGAGACCATCCTGTGTAACACGGTGAAACTCCATCTCTACTAAAAATACACACAAAAAATTAGCCAGGCGTAGTGGCGGGTGCCTGTAGTCCCAGCTACTCAGGAGGCTGAGGCAGGAGAATGGCGTGAACCCAGGAGGCAGAGCTTGCAGTGAGCCGAGATCACACCACTGCACTCCAGCCTGGGCAACAGAGCAAGACTCCGCCTCTAAAAAAAGAAAAAAGAAAAAAAAGAAAGAAATTAGCAGGGCATGGTCGTGTGCTCCAGTAATCCCAGCTACTTGAGAGGCTGAGAGGCTGAGGCATGAAGATTGCTTGAGCCTGTGAGGTGGAGGTTACAGTGAGCCGGGATCACACCACTGCACGCCAGCCTGGGCAACAGAGTGAGACCCTGTCTCCAAAAAAAAAAAAAGATATAAAAATTGTAAGAAAGAAGCACCTGTACCCCAGTCGTATTTACTGATTGGCTGTATGGGGATGAGGGAGGGAGGGAGGGGTCAGAGGTTATGCTCAGGTTTGGGGCTTATCAGCTGCCCAAGGAGGTGGCAAGTGGAGCCATCTACTCCGATAGGAAAACACTGGAGGAGGGGGAGCAGGTCACAAGAGCAAGATCCTAAACTGAGCTTCAACATACTCAGCTTGACAGCTGTACCAGATATCCAAATAGCCACAGCACGTAGAGAGCCAGATACAGCAGGCTCGAATTCAAGTTTGGAGATATCCATGTGGCCATGGGTTTAGCCTTCTGGGGAGAGAAGGCAGTTGACTAGATAAAAGAGAAGATGGAAGACGGCATTTGCATACCCTATTAAGTGAAAGACTTTTCTACTTTTGTGATTTGATGACATAGGTCAAAAATGACCAGTTTTGTGTCTGGGCATGGTGACTCACGCCTGTAATCCCAGCACTTTGGGAGGCTGAGGTGGGCGGGTCACAAGGTCAAGAGCTCGAGAACATCTTGGCCAATATGGTGAAACCCTGTTTGTACTAAAAATACAAAAATTAGCTGGGCGTGGTGGTACGTGCCTATAGTACCAGCTACTCTGGAAACTGAGGCAGGAGAATCGCTTGAACCCGGGAGACAGAGGTTGCAGTGAGTCGAGATGGCGCCACTGCATTCCATCCTGGGCAACAAGAGTGAAACCCCCAAAAAAGTTACCAGTTTTGCATAAGCTACTCAGAGTTGGGTTGGGTGTCTGTCACTTGCATCCAAAAAGTTCTGACAAATATACAAGGCGACCCAAGGAGAGTTTGCTCCTTCTGAGAATGATAAAGCAGCTCTTTCTCCCCCTTGGAAAGAAGATGAGAAAGTAATTTGTATGTAAATGGAGATGGATGTGACCTCCTGCTTATCAACAGCAACTTGTCCCCTTTTCAGAAAACAGAAACTTACATTCCACTTTGTACAAATGGCACAGTTCAGAATGGCAGCTGGAGGCAAATCTTTCTTTCTTCCCCCCTCCCCCCAATTGCTAAGCAAGACCTCCCTTGCTGCGTAAATGCTTTCCTACCCTTTGACACAATTGCTTCAGGTCTTTTCTCCTGGGTGAAACGTTCCTCAGAAGGGGCCGGGCAGGGAACTCTAATTAGAAAGCGGATCACCCAGCCACATGAGATCAAAATTCAGAGTGTAACCATCCCTCCTGGCTGGAATTCTAGAAAAAACAGCTGATGGAAGTAGAATGTGGGCGGTCTGATGTGTCCACATCAAGTGCCTGGTCAGTATGTCAGTCCTGGGAGGGCAGGACCCTGCAGGTCCTTTCTTAGAAGAACACAAATGATCAAAGACCTGATGTGTTGGGATAGAAAGAAGGATGCCGGCTAAGATGACATTGAGTGTCAGTTTGAAGGCTATAACAAACCTTCCAGTAACAATAATGCGTTTATGCTGCATTTATCACCTATGAAGTGCTTTCACATGCAATGCTCACCAACCTCTTCTTAGAGCAATCCCCCATCCTCGTGGGATCTAACTTCTGAAAGAGCCTCCAGGTCCAGAAATCCTTGTTCCTTCAGACCCATCTTTGTCATTTTTAGAGCTTAACAAATTCTGAGAGAAGGTGACAATGTCTCTTGTATTGTCAAACGCTGCATAACAAATCACTCCGACACACAGTGGCTTAAAACAATTGTCGTTTATTACCTTCTGGTTTTGGGGGTCAGGAATTCAGGAGCAGTTTAAGTGGGTGGTTCTGGCTCGAGGTGTATCGTGGGTTTGCCGTCAGATGTTGGCTGGGGCTACGGTCGGAAGATTTGAGGATTCTCTTCCAAAGTGGCTCAGTCACAGAGGCTTCACTTGGTGGAACTTTCCATAGAGCCCCTTGAGTGATCTCACAACATGGCGGTTGGTTTCTCTCAGAGTGAGTGATTGGGTAGAGAGAGTTACAGACGGAAACCACAGCGCCTCCTATGGCCTAGTCTCAGAAACCATACATCATTTCTGCCATACTCTGTTCACTAGAAGCAAGTCACTAAGTCTAGTTCACACTCAGAGGGAAGAGAATAAGGCTCCATTTTGGAAGGAAGCAGTATCAAATTACTAGTGGAGATAGATATAGATATAGATTTATAGATATATATTTTTGGAGACGCCCAGGCTGGAATGCAATGGCGTGATATTGGCTCACTGCAACTTCCGCCTCCCGGGTTCAAGGGATTCTCCTGCCTCAGTCACCAGAGTAGCTGGAATTACAGGCAGGCGCCGCCACGCCTAGCTAATTTTTTTTTGTATTTTAGTAGAGACAGAGTTTCATTGTGTTGCCCAGACTGGTCTCAAACTCCTGGACTCAGGCAATCCACCCACCTCAGCCTCCCAAAGTGGTAGGATTAGAGGCGTGAGCCACCACGCCCAGCCTAGTGGATATATTTTAAAACCAAATCTCTTGAAGCCAAAAAGCTGAGAGAATGGGCATCAAGTCAGTGCAATAATTAATTGAGTAGGGACTAGAGAACCCACCTTCACCCCATACGTTTTCACTTTGCAGCGAGCGTTTTTTATTTTTTAGGGTCCTGGCAGGAAATAGATGGCATGTTCAGGTAGTGAATTATCTCAGTAGACACAGAAAAAGCAATTGACAAAATCCAACACCCATTCATGACAAAAACCATCTACAAACTAGGAATATGAAGGAACTTCCTCAACTTGATGAAGTGCACCATGGAAAACCCACAGCTAACATTATACTTCATGGTGAAAGACTGGATGTGGTTCCCAAAGCTTGGAAATGAAGCAAAGACATTCATTCTCACCACTTCCATTCGGGAATTTACTGAAGATTGGAGCCAGTAAAATAAGGCCAATATATATATAAAATAAAATAAAGACATCCAGATTGGAAAGAAAGAAGGAAAACTTTTTATTCACAGATGGCATCATCCTATATGTAGAGAATCTTAAGGAATCCACCAAAAATCCTCCTACAACGAATAAATTTAGCAACTTTAGAGGATGCAAAATCAATATATAGAAATGAATGGAATTTTCTATACTCGTCATGAACAATTTGAGAATTAATCTTTTAAAGTTCATTCACAATGGCATCAAAAATAGTTTGGAATGAATTTAACAAGAAAAAAGTGAAAAACTGGTACACTGAGCATTATAAAGGATTGCTCAGAGAAATGAGAGAAAATATAAATGGAGAGATATTCCACGTTAATGGATTGGAAGATTAAATATTATTAAGATGTCAATCCATAGGTCAAATTGATCTATAGATGCAATGCAATCCCTGTTAAAATCCCAGCAGGATTTTTTGAAGCAAGTGACAAGCTGGTTCTAAAATGAATGCAGAAATGCAAAAGACATACAATTGCTGAAACAATTTGGGGGAAAAAAAACAAAGCTGGAAGACTTATCCTACCCAATTTCAAAGCTTACTCTAAAGTTTACTCTAAAGCTACAGTAATCAAGACAGTGTGGCACTGGAGTAAGGATAGGGATATTGATAATGGTATAGAAGTGAGAGCACAGAAATAAGCACTTATGTATATGGCCAATGGATTTTTGACAATGATGTCAAGACAATTCAATGGGACAGGATAGTCTTTTCAAATATGGCATTGTAACAACTGGATGTCATATACCAAAAAAAAGAGAAAAACACAAAGCAATATTAGGCCCTTAACTCACACCAAAAAGAAAAATTATCTCAAAATGAATCACAGACCTAAATGTAAGAGCTACAATTATAAAATTTCTAGGAGAAACCAACAAGAGAAAATCTTCATGGCTTTGAGTTAAGCAAAGAGTTCTTAGACATTACACCAAAAGTATGAGCCAATTATAAGTTGGATGTCATTTTAATTTAAAATTAAAAACTTTAAAAGATGCCATGAGGAAAATGAAAGAACAAGCTACAGACTGGGAGAAAATGTTTGGCAGTCATGTATCTGATGAAGAACTTGTATCCAGAATATATAAAGAACTCTTGCAACTGATGATAAGACAACCCAAATAAAAAATAAGCAAAAGACTTGAACAAACATTTCACTAAAGTTTCTCCTACAAGTTTTGTAACTGTAGCTCTTACATTTAGGTCTGTGATTCACTTTGAGATAACTTTTATTTTTGGTGTCAGTTAAGGGCCTAACTTTTTCGTGTGTGTATATGATATCCAATCTATACAAATGACTGAAAAGCACCAACCTCCCCAACATGGCAAAACCCCATCTCTACTAAAAATACAAAAATTAGCCAGGCATGGTGGCGGGCACCTGTAATTCCAGCTACTTGGGAGGCTGAGGCAGGAGAATCACTTGAACCCGGGAGGCAGAGGTTGCAGTGAGCCAAGATTGCACCGTTGCACTTGAGCCTGGGGATAGAGTGAGATTCTGTCTCAAAAAAAAATAAATAAATAAATAAATAAAAACACTCACCATTATTAGTCATTGGGAAAATGCAAATTAAAGCCACAGTGAGATATTATTATGTACCTAGTAAGTGGCTATAATTTTTGAAAATCAGACGATAACTAAACATAGGTGAGGATGTGGAGGAATCAGAACCCTTGCCCATTGCTGGTGAAAAGGTAAAATGGTACCATAGGTTTGGGAAACAGTTTGGCAGTTTCTTAAAACTATTTTCCAAACCTATCATACCATTTTACATTTTTACCAGCACCAGATGAGAGTTGAAACATAAACTTACCATATGATCCAGCAATTCCACTCCTAGGAAGCTATCTGAGAGAATTCAAAACACATGTCCACACAGACTTGTAAACAAATGTTCATAACAGTTTTATTCGTAATAGCCCCAAACTGCAAACAACCCAGATGCCCATCAGCTGGTGAATGGATAAAACAAAATGTGGTCTATCCATACAATGAAATATAATGCAGCAATGAAAAGGACTGAAATACTGACACATGTTCCAATAGGGACAAACCTCAAAAATATTATGCTGAATGAAAGAAGCCAGACACGTACTATATGGTGCATGATTCCATGTTTATGAAATGTCCAGAAAAGGCAAATTCTGCACATTGCCAGGAGCTATGGCAAGCAGGCTGAAGTGAATTTTAGGGGTTGATAGAAATGTTCTGAAACTGGATTGTGGTGATGGTTGCAGCACGTTATAAAATTACTAAAAATTGTTGAATTGTAAACTTGTAAAGGATGGAATTTAAGGTATGCAAATTATACCTTAAAACTAAGAAAAGAATAGTAGTCTGTTCTCATGCCTCTATAAAGACTTACCTGAGACTGGGTAATTTATTTAAAAAAAGAGGTTTAATGGACTCCCAGTTCCACATGGCTGGGGAGGCCTCAAAATCATGGCGGAGGATGAAGGAAGAGCAAACGTACATCTTACATGGTGGCAGGCAAGAGAGCTTGTGCAGGGGAACTCCCATTTTATTTTTTATTTTATTTATTTATTTTTTATTTTATTTATTTATTTTTTTGGAACTCCCATTTTTAAAACCATCAGATCTTGTGAGACTTGTTCACTACCATGAGAACAGTACAGGGGAAACCATCCCCATGATTCAATCATTTCCACCTAGCCCTGCCCTTGATACGAAGGAATTATTACCATTCAAGGTGAGATTTGCGTGGGGACACAGCCAAACCATATCACATAGCCATATGTTAGCCATAGAAATCAGTCTTGGTGCAGAGAGAAGGGAGGAGACAGGTGGAGAGCAGATCTGGAGGCGAAAGCACAGAATGTCCAGTTTAAGGATTCCTGTCTGGCCTGCGTTCTTTCCCCCTTTTTGGTAACAGTACTGCAATTGTCCTTGGGGGAACTGCCCCTCCAACTCTCTCAAGGCATATGATTCATCACCTCCTGCCTTCAGAAGTGGATGACCAGGGCCTGGCCAACCACTGTCAATCCAAAGGATTTTAGGAGAGTTTTAGGGAGTTACTGCTCTAGGTTGCTAAGCTGACAAAGCATGTGATATGGTTTGTCTCTGCGTCCCCACCCAAATCTCATTTTCAATTGCAGTTCCATAATCCCTACATGTCAAGGGCAGGACCAAGTGGAGGTAAATCATGGGGGCAGTTTCCCTCATGCTGTTCTCATGATAATGAGTGAGTCTCTTGAAATCTAATGGGTTTATAAGTGTCTGGCGTTTCACCTGCTTGCACTCATTCTCTCTCCTGCCGTCCTGTGAAGAGGTGCCTTCCACCATGATTGTAAGTTGCCTGAGGCCTCCCCAGCCATGTGGAACTGTGAATCTATTAAACCTCTTTTCTTTATAAATTACCCAGTCTCAGGTGTTTCTTCATAGCTGCATAAGAATTGACTAATACAGCATAGGACTGATACTGACAGAGAATGTCTTCGCCACTACGAGAAAGAGCCTGTTGGGAAATAGTCATCACAGAGAAAAGGAGAACTGAAAGATGGAAAAAAGATAGGAAGAAACTGAAGTCCACCTGCCCGTGGACATGTTCAATGAGCCAATACTTCTTTGTGATTGCATTAGAGTATGTTAGGTGTCCATCACTTGCAACCACAAGTCCTAACTCAGTGGCATGATCTCAGCTCACTGCAACCTCCGCCTCCCAGGCTCAAGTGATTCTCATGCCTTAGCCTCCCAAGTGTCTGGTATTACAGAAATGCACCACCATGCCCTGCTAATTTTTGTATTTTTGTGTTTTTTTTTTTAGTAGGGACGAGGTTTCACCATGTTGGCCAGGCTGGTCTCGAACTCCTGGCTTCATGTGATTCACCCACCTCGGCCTCCCAAAGTGCTGGGATTACAGGCACGAGCCACTGCACCCAGCCTCTCTCACTGTTTCTAATTAATCTGAGCGCACTTCTCCTCCTCCCTCCTCCTTCCTCCTTCCCCTCACTTCCTGTGCTATTTTCCCTTCTCTCCTTCCTTACCACCCTACCATTAGCCTTCTAAGAACAATGGGGTAAAGAAAAGGAAACCAGCCACTTACCACCCGCTACTTTCCAGCTGCATGAACTTGTTGGACAAGTGACTTCATTCTTTGAGTCTCTGCTACCTCATCTGTAAGTTGGGGACAATACTATTGACATGTTTACCGGAAGAATTAAATGAAGCACTCTATGCCAAGTACCTGGCACACAGTAGGTGTGATGGTTAATGTTGAGTGTCAACTTGATTGGATGAAATGAGTCAAAGTATTGTTCCTGGGTGTGTCTGTGAGGGTATTGCCAAAGAAGATTAACATTTGAGTCAGTGAACTGGGAAAGATGGACTCACCCTCAATCTGGGTGGGCACTGTCTAATCAGCTGCCAGCATGGCCAGAATAAAAGCAGGCAGAAGAATGGGAAAAGACTAGACTGCCCAAGTCTTCTGGCCTCTATCTTTCTCCCGTGCCGGATGCTTCTTGCCCTTGACCATCAGACCCCAAGGTCTTCAGCTTTAGGACTCTTGGACCTTCGACCACAGATTGAAGGCTGCACTCTTGGCTTCCCTACTTTTGAGGTTTTGGGATTCAGACTGGCATCCTTGTTCTCCAGCTTGCAGATGGCCTATTATGGGACCGCACCTTGTGATCATATGAGTCACCCCTTAATAAACTCCCCTTTATATATGTCTATCCTATTAGTTCTGTCCCTCTGGAGAACCCTGTCTAATATAGTAGGTTATCAATAAATGTGATGATTATTACTAATCATTACTATCTTGTCATTAGCTAGCCTGATGGGCAGTATTTGGTACTAGAATGGTTGTAAAACTCTGCATACAATCAACCCTTTTGTGTCATGTAATGGTGAAGAAGTCAGAGTTGACTTTTGGGTACCACGCCACCCCTGGGATGGACAATATCACTGGTCCATGTCTCCCTAAATGTGGGAGGAGTCAGAAAGCAACTCACAAGAGTGGAGGGTGAGAAGACTTGAAACTGTCAGCAGTCATCAAGATTCCTTCCAATGGGGACTTAACCCAGGGCTTCCGAGCTCTAAGGTGCACACAGCTCTACTGAGAAGCTTGCTGACATGCAGATTCTGATCCAGGTGATCTGGGTGACCTAGGAGCCCTGGAGCAGGACCTAAGTTTCTGTTTTCCTGGGCAGCTCCCAGGTAACACTTTCACTGCTGCTCCATAGAACACAAGTGGAATGACACAGATTGCAAAACACTGGTGCTCACATTGGACTGCTTGTTGGAATCCCCTGAGGAGCTTAAAAAAATGTGCATGCCTGGGTTCCATCCCCAGTAGTTGTCCTTTAATTGGCCATGGGTTTGGCCTGGACATCAGTATTTGTCAAAGTTCTTCGGGAACTCTAAGGGACAGGTAGCGAGGGTTGAGAACCACTGTCCTAAACGAGCCTGGGTCTGTTTCTCTACCTGTACCCATACTAGGAAGATTGGTTCTAAACACCAGGAAGAGAAACTGTCTTTGTTTAGCCTTCTATACAAAACTCCCCCTCCCGCTAAGAAGGTAGTAAATGACTCACACTTGAACCCTCACACACAGCAACACAGAGGACAACCTCAAGTCCAGAAGGAAAGATGTGTAGACCCTTTCACCTAATTAAGATGCTCAGTGATACTGGGGCAGAGGAAATGTGAGCTGCGAACTCCGCTCAGGAAGCTGAGCAGTGACATTTTCACATAGGGGAAGGGAGAGAATCTCCCTAGTCAGGACCTTGGTAGCACTGTGATTATTTTTGAGGAGTCTTGAATATTAATATATGCACTCTGGAAATAGTTCATTCCCGGAGAAATGTTAGACCTGGTCCTCTTGGTCTGGGGCTGCTACTTATCTTCACTTCTGAGCTTATGACTCGGGCCCTGTAACTGTTAACCCCTGAGACTCTAGAAATTCAGCCTTTATCTCAACTGCCGTGAGCAGAAGCCATACCTGTCACGAGTCATTGCCATAGGCAGAGAGGTGCATGCCCTGGTAGAGGAAGCCACTTCAACTACACTCATTCAGCCATGCTGAGTGTTGACTGGATCCCGGAGAGCCTAGGATGAGAGGACAGGGATAGAAACAAGAGTTTCAAACCCTTGGCAAGACAGAACAAAACATACATTTTCTGAGTCATTACTGAAGGAAGAATTGATTTTGTTTTATTTTGTTTTAGTAAAATTTCCCACATCATTTTTTTT